>NC_080186.1:110149414-110296914 GCF_030028045.1 Hippopotamus amphibius kiboko
AGTGGGGGTAGCAAAACACACACCAGACACAATAAACTTTAAAACAAAGTCCATAAAGAAAGACAAAGAAGTACACAATATGATGATAATGGGATCAATACTAGAAGATATTACACTCACTAACATATATGCACCCAATATAGGTGCTCCTGAAGACATAAAACAAATACTAAAAGACATAAAGGGAGAAATTGACAGGAATACAATAAGAGTAGAAGACTTTAACACCCCACTAACATCGATGGACAGATCTTCCAGACAGAAAATCGATAAGACAACAGAGGTCCTAAATGACACAACAGACCAGTTGGTGTTAATTGATATCTACAGGACGCTACATCCAGAAAACCAAAAAAATAAAAACAAAAAATACCCACAAACCAGAATACACATTCTTTTCAATTTCATGAGGAATAGTCTCTGGGATAGATCACATACTAGGTCACAAAAGAATCCTCAACAAATTTAAGAGGATAGAAATTATTTCAAGCATCTCTTCTGACCACAATGGTATGAAATTAGAAATCAATCACAGAAAGAAAAATGGGAAAAGGATAAATACATGGAGAGTAAACAACATGCTACTAAAAACCCAATGGGTGAATGATGAAATCAAAAGAAGAAATCAGAAAATACCTTGAAACAAATGAAAATGAGAACAAAACCTTTCAAAAATCTATGGGATGCAACTACTGGGCATATACCCAGAGAAAACCATAATCCAAAAAGAAACATGTACCATAATGTTCATTGTAGCACAATTTACAATAGCCAGGACATGGAAGCAACCTAAATGCCCATCAACAAATGAATGGATAAAGAAGATGTGGCATATATATACAATGGAATATTACTCAGCTATAAAAAGGAATAAAATGGAGCTATATGTAATGAGGTGGATAGACCTAGAGTCTGTCATACAGAGTGAAGTAAGCCAGAAAGAGAAAAACAAATATTGTATGCTAACTCATATATACGGAATCTAAAAAAATAAAAAAAAAAAATAGTACTGATGAACCCAGTGACAAGACAAGAATAAGGATGCAGATGCAGAGAATGGACTGGAGGACATGAGGCTGTGGGGGCGAGGGGCAAAGGGGAAGCTGGGACTACGTGAGAGAGCAGCATAGACATATTTACACTACCAACTGTAAAATAGATAGCGAGTGGGAAGTTGCTGTATAACAAAGGGAGATCAACTTGATGATGGGTGATGCCTTAGAGGGCCGGGATGGGGAGGGTGGGGGGGAGTCACAGGAAGGAGGGGATATGGGGATATATGTATAAATACAGCTGATTCACTTTGGTGTACCTCAAAAAGCTGGTACAAGAGTATAAAGCCATTATATTCCAATAAAGAGCTTAAAAAACTCTATGGGATGCAGCAAAAGCATCCTAAGATAGAAATTTCCCTCTTCTTCTAAGAGGGAAATTCATAATGATACAGGCTCACTGAAGAAACATTAAAAAAGAAAATCTCAAGCAGCATAACCTAACACCTAAAAGAGTTAGCAAAAGAAGGACAAACAAAATCCAAAGTCAGCAGAAGGAAGGAAATAATAAAGATCAGAGAGGAAATAAATGGAGATTAAAAAACAAAAAAATCTATAAAACCAAGAGTTGGTTCTTTGAAAAGATAAACAAAAATTGACAAACCTCTAGCCAGGTTCACCAAGGAGAAAAGAGAAAGGACTCAAATAAAAAAATAAGAAATGAAAGAGGAGAAATAATAAGTGATAGCACATAAAAACAAAAAATCTTAAGAGAATACTATGAACAGTTGTATGCTAACAAATTGGACAACCTAGAAGAAATGGACAAGATTCTAGAAGTGCATGGCCTGCCAAAACTGAATCAAGAACAAACATAATTTGAAGACACATATCACTAGAAGTAAAGTGGAAACTGTAATTAAAAAAAAAAAAAAAACCCACATCTCTACAAATGACCTAATTTTTTTCCTTTTTATGGCTGAGTAATATTCCATTGTATATATGTACCACATCTTCTTTACCCATTTGTCTGTTGATGGATATAAAGACTGTCATACAGAGTGAAGTAAGTCAGAAAGAGAAAAACAAATAATATTAATGCATATATGTGGAATTTAGAAAAATGGTACATAGGAACTGGTTTGCAAGGCAGAAATAGAGACAGAGATGTAGAGAATAGATGTATGGACACCAAGTGGGGAAAGGGGTGAGGTGGGATGAATTGAGAGAATGGGATTTACACATATATACAAATATGTATAAAATAGATAACTAATGAGAACTTGATGTATAGCACAGAGAACTCCACTGTACAGTATAAACTAACACAACATTGTAAAACAACTATACCCCAATAAAATAAAATAAAATTTAAAAACTCCCTGCAAACAGAAGTCCAGGATCGAACAGCTTTCCTGGGTATTCTACCAAACATACAAAGAAAAACTTATAAATATCCTTCTGAAATTATTCCAAAACATTAAAGACAAGGAAACACTCTCACATTCATTCTAGGAAGACACTATCACCCTGATACGAAAACCAGATAAAGACATTACAAAAAAGAAAATTACTGGGAATTCCCTAGTGATCCAGTAGTTAGGACTCCATGCTTTCACTGCCAAGGGCATGGGTTCAATCTTTGATTGGGGAACTAAGATCCCACAAGGCATGCAATGTGGGGAAAAAAATTGCAGGCCAATATCTTTAATAAATATAGATACAAAAATCCTCAACAAAGTATTAGCAAACTGAGTCCAACAATACATAAAAAGGATCATACACCAGAATCAATTTGGATTTATTCCAGTGTTGCAAGGATGGTTTAACACACACAAATCAATGTGATACACCACAAAAACAAAAGACAAAAACAAATGATCATCTCAATAGATTCAGAAAAATCATTTGACAAAATTCAGCATCCATTTATGATAAAAACTCACCAAAGTAGGTATAGAAGGAACACACCTCAACATAATAAAAACCATTTATGTCAAACCACAGCCAACATAATACCAAATGGGGAAAAGCTGAAAACCTTCCCACTAAATTCAGGAACAAGACAAAGATGCCCACACTCACCACTTCTATTCAACATAGTATTGGAAGTCCTAGCCACAGCAATCAGACAAGAAAAAGAGATAAAATGTATCCACATTGGAAGGGAAGAGGTAAAACTGTCAGTATTTGTAGATATTTATATAGAGATCCTGAAAGACTCCACAAACAAATGATTAGGACTAAAAGATGAATTTAGTAAGGCAGCAGGATACAAGATTAATATACAGAAATTTGTTGCATTTCTTTACACTAACAATGAAATATCAGAAAGAGAAAGTAAAAAAAATGTCTCATTTAAAATCCTGTCTAACAGGGCAAGAATAAAGATGCAGATGTAGAGAACGGACTTGAGGACACGGGTGGTGGGGATGCAAAGGGGAAGCTGGGATGAAGTGAAGTGAGAGAGTAGCATTGACATATATACACCACCAAATGTAAAACAGATGGCTCGTGGGAAGTTCCTGCATAACATAAGGAGATAAACTCGATGATGGGTGATGACTTAGAGGGCCAGGATAGGGAGGGTGGAAGGGAGTCATGGGAGGGTAGGGATATGAGGATATATGTATAAATACAGCTGATTCACTTTGGTGTACCTCAAAAATTGGCACAATAGTGTAAAGCAATTATATTCCAGTGAAGAGCTTAAAAAAATAAAATAAAATCCTGTCCAAAAACAAAAAAACAAAACCCGACAAACTATGAATAAATTTAATCAAGGTGGTGAAAGACTTATACACTGAAAACTGTAAACATTATTAAGGAAACAATATGATTCAAAGAAATGGAAAGATAGCTCCTGATCTTGCATTAGATTAATATTATTAAAATCACCATGCTACCCAAAGCAACTGGACAGATTTAATGCAATCCCTATCAAAATACTTATGATAATTTTAACAGAACTAGAATAATCCTAAAATTTATGTGGAACCACAAAAGGCCCAGAATTGCCAAAATTCTGAGGAAAAAGAACGAAACTGGATACATAAACTTCCCAGACTTCAGACAATACTACAAAGTGATAGTAATCAAAATGGGCATGGTATTAACACATAAACAAACACATAGATCGGTGGAACAGAACAGAGAACCCAGAAATAAACCCACACACCTACAGTCTATCTTCAACAAAGGAAGATGGTGGAGGAATAGGGGGACATGGAGGAGTAGGGGGACATCAGGAATGCATCTATAGATGCGACAATTCTCATAGAACACTAGCTGAACAGTAGCAGAAGACTTTGGACACCAGAAAGGACTGGAAATATCCCTTCAAAACAGTAGAATGAAAAAAAGAAGGGAGAAGGAGGAGGAAAGGAAGCAGGATGGGACCTGCACACCAGGGTGGGGGAGCTGAAGCAGAAGAGTGATTCCTGAATCCGGGGAAATGCCTGTTCCAACAGGGGGATTGATTGGGACATAAGGGAAGCATTTGAGGCTGTCAGAGGAGGATGAAGTGGCCAATCTGTGGCAGATGAGGCAGAGTGAGAACTACACAGATGGTCCGTTCCATGGCCCTACGTTCCCTGGACTGGACATGTGTTCACAGGTGTGGGAGGGGGATGGGAGCCGGAGTGTGGGTATTGGAGAACAAGCCTGGAGTGAGAATTGCTGTTGGCTGTGGGGAGACGGACTGAGGGGTTAGGAGGGAGGAAAACCACAGCATGGAATGCCTTCAGAGGAAGACCAGACTGCCATGGAAGCAGGGTGATATTGCTGAGTCACACACAGGGGTGAAGCCACTACTGTAGCCTCTCTCTCCCCTGACATGCCAATGTCTGCTGACAGACAATAAAAGAAGCCCTCTCAGGGATAGCCTTCACAAGCCTGCTTCCAGGCTCCAGAAAAAGCCCAGCCAGGGCTGGCCCTCACATGCCTTACACCAGAAAAGGTCCTCATTAGGGCCATATCTTTTGCACCTGTGGCCACTGGCTTCCTGCACATTTGGTGCCACTGGAGGTCCTGTGATCCAAGCAGTCATATCACCTCTGCACCCTGTCCTTACTGGGGCAGACCCAAGAGCTCCAGGGCAGCCTCAGGACCAGGCTCCTGTGGGTGGATCACATGCAAAGGTGGAGATAAAACCAAAGCTGAACCCGAGTGATGGGGCGACTAAGGAAGAGGATTGAAAATCTTTCCATCAGCTGCACAAGCTGCAGACTAAGTCCTCATGATCAGCTAGGTAGACCTTGTGTCTATGGAATATCTGAGTAAACAATGAGTGTTCCCACAAATGAAAATGGTCTAGCTCTGGCAGCTGTGAACTTTAGGGGCAAGCACACACAGGAATTGGGCCAGATGAGAGTCTCAGTGGTCCTCACAGGGTCCACAGTAGGTCCAGGGACCAGCCCAGAGACAGAGGAGGGCCTCTTGGGGAGGCAGAGGTGGATTGTGGATCATGGCATATGCAGGGACACTTATAGCTGAGACCTCAGGGAAATATAATTATTACTAATATTTTTATTATGTTCTGATTTATTATGTTGCTGGTTTGGGGCTTTTTGTTGTTGTTTTAGTATTTTTTTTTTAATTTAGGCTTTTGGGATCTTCATGTTTATTAACATTTTTTTAAATGTATTTCTATTTTTAATTTGTTTCTCTGTTGTTCTGTGTTCTTTTCCCTTATTTTTTCTTCTTGCTTTCTTTAATATATATTTTATTTTTTTAATATTCCCATTTCTACTTTGCTTTTCTGTGTTTTTCCCTTTTTATTAGTATATTTAAAATTTTCTTAATATTTCTATGTTGCTTTTGTCTTGTTCTGTTTTCTTTCCCCTTTTTCTTTGATTTTTTTTAAATCATTTTTGTTGGTTTGTTTCTTTGCTTTATTCTTCAGTTGGCACTTTGCTTTTGTATTTTGTTTTTGTGTTTTTCTTAGTTTTCTTTTTAATCGTTTGATTTCATTCTTGGGTTCTTTTGTTTCTCTGATTGTTCTCTTTTGGCTTTATTTGTTTCTATTTTTGTTTCTTTTGTGTATGTGCATGTTTCCTTGTTTCTGTTTTTGTTTGTTTGATTTTACTGTTTATCATTTGTCTAGGGTTTTCTTAGCCTTTTTAATTTTAATCCCCTTTATTGCTGTGATGAGTGACTTGAGGGGCCTTGGTTCCCTGACCAGATATCAGGCTTGAAGCTCTGGGGGGGGGGGGGAAGCACTGAGTACAGGATGCTGGACCACTAGAAAATTCCTAGCCCCAGGGAATATTAATCACCAAGAGATCTCAAGAGGCCTTTATCTGAATCCAAGATCTGGCTCCACCCAACTGTCAGTGCTGGACACCTCACACCAAACAACAAACAAGACAGGAACACAAACCCACCCATGAGCACAGACTACCTAGAGTCACCCTAAGCTCACAAACACTCCAAAACACAACCCCTGACATGGCCCTGATCATCAGAGAGAAAAGACTCACCCCCACACACCAGAACACAGGCACCAGTTCCTCCCATCAAGAAGCCTATGCAAGCCACTGGACCAATCTCACCACTGGGGCCAGAGAACAGAAGCAAGAGGAACTACGACCCTGCAGCCTAGGGAAAGGAGATCTCAAATACTATAAATTAGACAAGAAGACACAGAAATATCTTGTAGACAAAGGACAAAGATAAAACCCCACAAGACCAAATAAATGAAGATGAAACAGGCAAACTACCCGAAAAAGTATTCAGAGTAATGATATTAAAGATCCAAAATCTCAGAAGTAGAATGGAGAAAATACAAGGAAATGTTTAACAAGGACCTAGAAGAACTAAAGAGCAAACAAACAGTGATGAACAACACAATAACTGAAATTAAAAACACTCCAGATGGAATAAATAGCAGAATAACTGAGGCAGAAGAATGGATAAGTGAGCTGGAAGATAGAATACTGGAAGTAACTCACATGGAACAGAATAAAGAAAAAAGAATGAAAAGAATTGAAAACAGTCTCAGAGACCTCTGGGACAACATTAAGTGAACTAACATTTGAATTATAGGTACCCCAGAAGAAGAAGAAAAAAGAAAGGGTCTGAGAAAATATTTAAAAAGACTATAGTCAAAAACTTCCCCAACATAGGAAAGGAAATAGTTAATCAAGTCCAGGAAGCACAGAGAGTCCCATACAGGATAAAACCAAGGAGGAACATGGTGAGACACATATTAATCAAACTAAAAAAAAATTAAACACAAAGAAAAATATTAAAAGCAGCAGGGGAAAAGCAACAAATACCAGACAAGGAAATCCCCACAAGGTTAATAGCTGATCTTTCAGCAGAAACTCTGCAGGCCAGAAGGGAGTGGCAGGATATATTTAAAGTGATGAAGGGGAAAAACCTACAACCAAGATTACTCTACCCAGCAAGGATCTTATTCAGATTTTCAGGAGAAACCAAAAGCTTTACAGACAAGCAACAGCTAAGAGAATTCAGCACCACCAAATTAGCTTTACAACAAATGCTAAAGGAACTTCTCTAGGCAGAAAACACAAGAGAAGGAAAAGACCCACAAAAACAAACCCAAAACAGTTAAGAAATTGGTAACAGGAACATACAAATCAATAATTACCCTAAATGTAAATGGATTAAATGCTCCAAGCAAACAACACAGACTGGCTGAATGGATACAAAAACAAGACCCATATATATGCTGTCTACAAGAGACCCACTTCAGACCTAGGGACACATACAGACTCAAAGTGAGGGGATGGAAAAAGATATTCCATGCAAATGGAAATCAAAAGAAAGCTGGAGTAGCAATACTCATATCAGAAAAAAATAGACTTTAAAATAAAGAATGCTACAAGAGACAGGAAGGACACTACATAATGATCAAGGGATCAATCCAACAAGATATAACAATTGTAAATATGTATGCACCCAACATAGGAGCACCTCAATACACAAAGCAAATGCTAACAGCCATAAAAGGGAAAATTGACAGTAACACAATAATAGTAGGGGACTTTAACACCCCACTTATACCAATGGACATGTCATCGAAACAGAAAATAAATAAGGAAACACAAGCTTTAAATGATACATTAGACAAGATGGACTTAAACAATATTTATAGGTTATTCTATCCAAAAATAACAGAATACACTTTCTTCTCAAGTGCACACAGAACATTCTCCAGGATAGATCACATCTAGTGTCACAAATCAAGACTTGGTAAATTTAAGAAAACTGAAATTGTACCAAGCATCTTTTCCAACCACAATGCTGTGATACTACATATCAATTACAGGGAAGAAAAGCTGTAAAAATTACAAACACATGGAGGCTAAACAATATGCTACTAAACAACCAAGAGATCACTGAAGAAATCAAAGAGGGAATCAAAAAATATCTAGAAAAAAATGACAATGAAAACATCATGACCCAAAACCTATGGGATTGAGCAAAAGCAGTTCTAATAGGGAACTTTTTAGAAATACAATCCTATTTCAAGAAACAAGAAAAATCTCAAATAAAAAACCTAACTTTACACCTAAGCTATCAGTGAAAGAAGAACAAAAAACCTCCAAAGTTAGCAGAAGGAAAGAAATCGTAAAGATTAGATCAGAAATAAAAGAAAAAGAAATGAAGGAAATAATAGCAAAGACCAATAAAACTAAAAGCTGGTTCTTTAAGAAGATAAACATAATTGATAAATCACTAGCCAGACTCATCCGGGAATAAAGAAAGAAGACTAAAATCAGCAGAATTAGAAGTGAAAAAGAAATTAACAACTGACACCACAAAAATATAAACAATCATGAGAGACTACTACAAGCAACTACATGCCAATAAAATGGACAACCTGGAAGAAAGGGACAAATTCTAGGAAAAGTACAACCTTCCAAGACTGAACCAGGAAGAAATCGAAAATATGAATAGACCAATTACAAGCACTAAAATTGAAACTGTGATTAAAAACCTTCGAACAAACAAAAGCCCAGGGCCAGATGGCTTCACAGGCAAATTCTATCAAACATCTAGAGAAGTGCTAACACCTATCTTTCTCAAACTCTTCCAAAATATAGCAGAGGGGAACACTCCCAAACTCATTCTATGAGGCCATCATCACCCTGATACCAAAACCAGACAAAGATGTTGCAAAAAAAGAAAGTCACAAGCCAATATCACTGCTGAACATAGATGCAAACATCCTCAACAAAATACTAGCAAACAGAATCCAACGGCACATTAAAAGGATCATCCACCATGATCAACTGGGGTTTATCCCAGGAATGCAGGATTCTTCAATATATGCAAATCAATCAATGTGATACATCATGTTAACAAATTGAAGGACAAAAACCATATGATCTTAAGGGAAGTCCCCAAAGAAACTAAACTTCTTGCCTCTAGGAAAAACAAAAAAAGCCATATGATCATCTCAATGCAGCAAAAACGTTCAACAAAATTCAACACTCATTTATGGTAAAAAAAAAAACAAACAAAAAAAAACCAAAACAAAACAAAAAAAACAAAACAAACAAACAAAAAACCTCTCCAGAAAGTGGACATAGAGGGAACCTACCTCAACATAATAAAGGCCATATATAACAAACCAACAGCCAATAGCATTCTCAATGATGAAAAAACTGAAAGCATTGCCTCTAAGATCAGGAACAAGACAAGGATGTCCACTTGACCACTAGTATTCAACATAGTTTTGGAAGTTTTAGCCACAGAAATCAGAGAAGAAAAAGAAATCAAAGGAATCCAAATTGGAAAAGAAGTAAAACTGTCACTGTTCACAGTTGACATGATACTATACACTTAAAATCCTAAAGATGCCACCAGAAAACTACTTGAGCTAGTCAATGAATTTGGTAAAGTTGCAGGATACAAAATTAACACACAGAAATGTCTTGCATTTCTATACACTAACAATGAAAGATCAGAAAGAGAAATTAAGGAAACACCCCCATTCACCATTGCAACAAAAGAAGTAAAATACCTAGGAATAACCCTAACTAAGGAGGTAAAAGACCTGTACTCAGAAAACTACAAGACACTAATGAAAGAAATCAAAGATGACACAAACAGAGGAGAGATATACCATATTCTTGGATCAGAGGAATCAACATTGTGAAAATGACTATACTACCCAAAGCAATCTACAGATTCAACACAATCCCTATCAAATTACCAATGGCATTTTTACAGAACTAGAACAAAAAATCCTAAAATTTGTATGGAGACACAAAAGACCCGGAATAGCCAAAGCAATCTTGAGGGAAAAAAGCAGAGCTGGAGGAATCAGACTCCCCGACTTCAGACTATACTACAAAGCTACAGTAATCAAGACAATATGGTATGGCACCAAAACAGAAATATAGGTCAATGGAACAGGATAGAAAGCTCAGAGATAAACTGTGGTCAACAAATCTATGACAAAGGAGGCAAGGATATACAATGGAGAAAAGACAGCCTCTTTAATAAGTGGTGCTGGGAAAACTGGACAGCTACATGTAAAAGAATGAAATTAGAACACTTCCTAACACCATACACAGAAATAAACTCAAAATGGATTAAAGACCTACATGGAAGGCCAGACACTATAAAACTCCTAGAGGAAAACATAGGCAGAACACTCTATAACAACCATCAAAGTAAGATCCTTTTGGACCCACCTCCTAGAATCATGGGAATAAAATCAAGAATAAACAAATGGGACCTAATGAAACTTATAGGCTTTTGCACAGCAAAAGAAACCATAAACAAGACAAGAAGACAACCCTCAGAATGGGAGAAAATACTTGCCAATGAAGCAACAGACAAAGGATTATTCTCCAAAATGTACAAGCAGCTCATGCAGCTTAACACCAAAAAAGCAAATAACCCAATCCACAAAAGGGCAGAAGACCTAAATAGACATTTCTCCAAAGAAGACATGCAGGTGGCCAACAAACACATGAAAAGATGCTCAACATCACTCATCATTAGAGAAATGCAAGTCAAAGCCACAATGAGGTATCACCTCACACTGGTCAGAATGGCCATCATCCAAAAATCTAGAAACAATAAGTGTTGGAGAGGGTGTGGAGAAAAGGGAACTCTCCTGCACTGTTGGTGAGAATGTAAGTTGGTACAGCCACTATGGAAAACAGTTTGGAGGTTCCTTAAAAAACTACAAATAGAACTACCATATGATCCCGTAATCCCACTACTGGGCATATACCCAGAGAAAACCATAATCCCAAAAGAAACATGTACCATAATGTTTATTGCAGCACTATTTACAATAGCCAGGACATGGAAGCAACCTAAATGCCCATTGACAGATGAATGGATAAAGAAGATGTGGCACATATATACAATGGAATATTACTCAGCTATAAAAAGGAATGAGATGGAGCTATATGTTATGAGGTGGATAGACCTAGAGTCTGTCATACAGAGTGAAGTAAGCCAGAAAGAGAATAACAGATACTGTATGCTTACTCATATATACGGAATCAAAAAAGAAAAAAGAAAAAGGTACTGATGAACCCAGTGGCAGGGCAAGAATAAGGATGCAGATGCAGAGAATGGACTGGAGGACACGGGGTTGAGGGGGCGGGGAGCAAAGGGGAAGCTGGGACGAAGTGAGAGAGTAATATAGACCTATATACACTACCAACTGTAAAATAGATAGCTAGTGGGAAGTTGCTGTATAACAAAGGGAGATCAACTTGATGATGGGTGTTGCCTCAGAGGGCCGGGACAGGGAGGGTGGGAAGGAGTCGTGGGAGGGAGGGGATATGGGGATATATGTATAAATACAGCTGATTCACTTTGATGTATCTTAAAAGCTGGTACAAGAGTGTAAAGCAATTATATTCCAATAAAGAGCTTTAAAAAAAGCGTACAAATAATAAATGCTGCAGTGGGTGTGGAGAAAAGGCAACCCTCCTAAACTATTGAAGGAAATGTAAAATGATGCAGCTTCTATGGAAAACAGTCTGGAGGTTCCCCAGGTGATTCTGATGCAGGTGGGCTGCAGACCATAGTCTAAAACATATAATTCTATCACACTGAAACAAAACTATAAATAAATACATTTTCCTTTCATTAAGAAACTTTAATTGAAAAGTGTATGTCACACCATAAATATTGACATAGAGATCTTAAAACATTCCTTGGGAAAACGTTCTCAGTTATGTTCTTTTGCCTTCCAGAATTAAAATAAAACTATCACCCTGCATTTATATCCTAGAGGCAGTAATAAATTAAAGCAACAACACGAACAAAAAACTCAACCATGAACATCACAACCACCACCAACAATAACAATAAGATTCATCAGTAGACTCAGCCCTGAGGTAGACACATGCTCCACTTTCACAGTAGATGGAGTGACCTCGACTTCTGCTTTTAGACTTGGTCTTTTTAAGTATTTTCCATGAGCGCCCCTGGCTGTCAATACAGAGGAACTCATTGGAAGAATCAGCAGAATGGATGAAAAGTCAGCCAAACTATGAAGTATTACTTAAAGACAAAGTAGGCAAATTTGAGTGCCTCTTGCCCTGCAGTTATTCAAGCATCCCAGCAATTCTTCCCTCATCCCTGTGCCTCCAAGGCTGGAAGGCATTGATGATATGATCAGTAATCAATGGAGAACTCAAATAGTACTTCTAAGAACTTCATTGTATGGACATAACATTTATGAAAGCAACAGCATTTAATCATATAAATCTCAGACCTTGTCAGGATCTGGTCACAAATTATTTGGGGGGAAAGTCTTAAAAGCCATTCTGGTGTTTCACTCTTTGAAAAGTAGTACTTCACTCTAAAAAAAAAAAGTTGCTAAAAATATATCTTTTAAATGGATGATTCTCCAATATTTAACTTTTCATAAATTATATTCTTTCCTTCCATGTGTCAGAGAAAGAGCCCATTCTGAAAAACAAAAGAAATCAACCTGTGTGGCTACCTGTGTCTTCAAATTTGCCATTAATTCAAATAAGAACTATGTTGGATCCTGTGCAGAAAATAGAGTGAGAATCCCCTAGAAAAAAATGGAAAGGAAAGAAGATGGCAGTTACCTAATATAATGCTTTAAACGTGTACAAATATCTCTTGATCTGTGAATCTAAGACAGACAAACAAGCTGAAGAATGTATACAGCGTTTCATACTGCTAATGTGAATGAAAGAGATACTTGAATTGGTTTTCTATTGCTGCTGTAACAAGTAATCACAAGTTTAGTGGCTTAAGAGAACACACATTTATTATATTTCAGTGCTATAGTTTAGAAGTCCAGCAAAGATCTCACTGGACTAAAATCAAATGATCAACAGAGCTGCCTTAACTTCTGGAGGCTCTAGGGAATAATCTGTTTCCTTGCTTTTTCTAAAAAAATTTTAGCGGCCTCCCACATTCTTTGGCTTATGGCCCCTTCCTCCATCTTCAATACTAGCAACAGCAGATAGAGTTCTTCTCATTACACATCATTCTGACTTTCTTTTCTACCTCCCACTTTTAAGG
This sequence comes from Hippopotamus amphibius kiboko, assembly GCF_030028045.1. Taxonomy (NCBI): domain Eukaryota; kingdom Metazoa; phylum Chordata; class Mammalia; order Artiodactyla; family Hippopotamidae; genus Hippopotamus; species Hippopotamus amphibius. Next base: position 110,162,914 of record NC_080186.1, read on the forward strand.
CCTCATGTAATTACACGGGGCCCACCTGAACAGTCCAGGAGAATTTCCTCATCTCAAGGTCTAATCACATCTGCAAAGTCTCCTTTGCTATGTGATGTGATATACTCACAAGTTCCATGAATTGCAACAGGGATATCCTGGGAGGCCACAATTCTGCTGGTCACAATACTATTAAATTAGGTGCCAACTAATACTGGAACAAAAAACAAAAGAAATAAACAAACACCTTTTCTAAGGTCAACAAAGTTTAGTAAAATTAAGACACTAACAAAAGGCACAATCTAGAACAGCAAATCAAGACAAAGCCAAAGTAGAACCCTAGAAGTCCTCCCTTGATGTCCACAAAATTGCACAAGTACTAGTCTCTTTAGATTATGTTGTTTTCTTTTTTCCAGACGTGGCTTTTTTTCCCTCTCAAAAGCCTATAATGGTAGAAATCTCATGCAAGACAAAGAGCATGTGACGGAGGATGTGAAGTTCGCAGCGGAGTCAGTGTACTTGGGACCCCAGTAACTTATGACTTTGAACTTTCAATTGGTCTGAATGTGACATATGGGATGGTTTTCTCAGACCTACCCTAGCATGAACAAAGGGATCCTTGTGTGCCTCCCCCAGGAAGCCACGAGAGCATACTGTGGTCCTTCTCTTGGAACTTGCCTTGTAAAGAAGCAGGTGTCAAGATAACATGTCTGGGATCCTGTGGACCAGATGTTAGCTGTCCATGTCCAGAGACTCCTGACTTATCTAAGTGCATTAAAGGGCCTCTTGTTTCCATAAAACCAATGGAAGTGAGTTGCTCTCTGCCTTATTTGGTAGATAGGGCCATCATTTGGTTCACTTGAGGAACCTGTTGCCTTCACAAGTCATTAGATACTGCTAAATACAGTAAATTTCTTCTCAATACATGACACTAAACTCCCCTGATGCATTGTATTCCCTAAAACCTCACTTACTAAGTGTGATCCTAATTTTTCGTCATTGCCCAATCATGCATTATTCATTCAAGCCTATCCCTCTGCCTTTTCTCTTGAATTTGCTAAAATCTAAATAGAATCTATGAAATGAAACACAAGGAGGGAGCCCATATTAAGAATTCATGACAGTCAAGGATGACAGTTGGCACCCAGGACACTTTCTGCAGGAGATTCTCTAGATGCTTTTGACCAGACTCTTCAGGAGGTAGAAAGCTAGGCACTGTCATTTCTCCTCGCCGTATCTTCCCTTTGATCAGGAGGAGCCTATTGGTATCTGCTATTGACATTCTCACCTACAGACACCCAGGCTGAGCTGAGAACCATCACCTTTAAACTCTTTTCAGTAAAGATTTATATACCCTCTTTCTGTATCCCCCAGTGGAATTAGCAATGATTTACCCACAAGGGCTCAGTAAATGCTTTCGTTGGAGCTCAATTAATTTAGAATCCAAGTTATCTAGATAAGCAGAAATGTTATATTTTATAGAACTTGATAGAATAAGAAATGGAGGGAATTAGGAAGTGTTAGGTTATTCTTATCAAGAGAACACAAGTCAGTGGGTTTTTCAACCACTTGAATATTGAAAGCCAGGAGTTTAGTCCCAGGAGTTTGCTTTACTCCTTTTTTATTTTAGTCATTTGACCTAAAAATTGGGGTTAAAACATCACGTTCTTCAATGCTAGGAATATGGTCAATATTTAAATTATTTTTGATATTAAGAGAATCTTGAAGTCTAGAAAGCATTTAACTTCTCAGGGAGAAAACAGTTAATCACTAATCATTATGGCAAGTATAAAACTTTAAGACATACTAAACTTGCCTTGTTATTTCTCCAACTGGCCAGGACATAGTCAGTAGCTACTGATATTAGCAGTTTTCTCTGGAGACCTTGGCAGTGTTGACTGATTTAAGCCAACTTGGAGCACAGGTGTTAGCTGTATCCTGAGAGGCTCAAAGCTAACTGAGGACCAGGGTTCTTGGACCAGGAGAGACCATATAGCTGTTGGGAAAACAGAAGGAAGACCAAGACCATCCAAGAGATCATGCCTAGCAGACCATGCCTAGCTGAACCCACCACCACTATATCTCTCATGATTTCCCTGTTACTAGATGGAGAGGTCCATGAAAATTTGGGATCATATTTTATTCCTCTATGTTTATGACTCCTGTCACTGAGTCAAGAACTGTGCAGGTTCTCAGCTACATTAGTTCACTGATTGAATAAAAGTGGCTGCAAATCTCCAATCATCTCAACTACATTCCTGTCCAACTGTCCTGTCGGGGATGCTCTGATTTCTCCCAGATGTAGCAATCCCTTTATTTAGGGAGAAGACTGCCTACGTTATCCTTGTCCTGTGACACTCACCTGTAGTAACTCTGATGAAGACACAATTGTTCTCAGGGATTCCTCTCAATGGTTCACTGTCATTAGGAAGAGATGTCCTCAGCCTACCCTCGCATCCTCTGGGCTGCCACACACCCCCACTGAGGAGGGCCACCACATTTTGTTAAAACTGTCAATTTGTATTTTTTCTCAGTGCTTTGATTTCCTCAGGGAAATCTTACTGATAACTGAACTCCATGTACTTAACACAGCATAAGGCAAATTAAACACTCTCCATATATTTAAGAGATATTGTATGTAAAGCCTTCCAAACCGTAAATGCAGAATATTATTACTATCTCTGTTTCAGATGGAAGGGTCCCATTAGCCTGGCCCTTTATTTAGAGTAAGAATGAACATCTCCGACTCTTCTCCAAACATCATTTGTCCATCTTAGCCCACACTTACTTGGTGGGCATCCACGTGAGGGCAGATCCAATTCGAGACTGTGGTGTCTAGGGTAGAGCCTCATGGTGTATCCCCCTCCTCTTGGAACTGGTGCTTCCCAGCAGTATAGACCAACCCTCATCCATCCTGTGGATCTCCCTGGCATATACACAAGTCCACTGTGGAGTTACTCCCCCAGGCTTACCCGCTCAGCTCAGGCTGCTCCTTGAGGATCTGGATAATGCTGTGTGCATTCTTCATTTTCTCTTGATTTTTCTGAACTCAACTGGTCCTTATTCTCACCTTCCTTGGCAACTACCTCCTCCACCATTACCTTTCTTTCCTTTGGGTTTTTCTTATCTTCCAAACATGCTGATTTTCTTTCTTACATCTCCTGCCTCAGTTCTGTGTTTTCAGTGTATGGACTCAGTTCAGGCTCCTGCAGGAGACACACAAACAAGAATCTGCCTGCAGTTCCTAGGCACATTTAACACACATCTCAGTCCTTCATCCACTGAGAAGTAAAAAAAAAAAAAAAAGCTGAACAGGAAGGGACTTTGGAAATTTTGAATAACAGCCTTATCTTACTGATGAGGAAAATCATGCCCAGAGAGATATGCAGATTCCCACATTCCCACACCACTTGGTGGCAGCAGAGCCACCACACAAGTAAGTCTTGGCCACAGGCTTTTCTATCCATGAGCGCCACGAACCAACAATGGTTGAGTTTCAGGGGACACTAGATCAAAATATGTATTTCCACCATTAAAACAAAAATATCTAAGGACGATTTATAAAAATAATTTTTTAATCACTGTTCAACAGTCCCATATTTATACTCAGTGTTCAATCCTCCTGACACAATAGAACTAAGGAATACACAAGTATTAAATACATCACAGTCATTATTAAAATATATATGTGATTCTCTGTAAAACATCTGGCTCCTGTGCTAGAGGTCATCTTCCTGAGAGCAGGCACTCTGTGTGCCTTGTTGACCCCTCCTCCCCTGCCTCCTCAAGAGCCTGCCAGATAGAACATTCATTAAATATTTGTCAAGCAGGTAAATACCAGGTACCAAGAGTAACTAACTTTTACCAATGTCTTCTAGTCCCAACCATATTTCCATTCAGATTTTATCCTAGGTCGGTGCTAAAGCAATAAAAACACAGTCCTAGGAAAAGCCGTCCAAAATGTAAACACCAACTCCACCAAGTACCACGTATGTGTCATGTGATGATTTCATTACCCTCTTTGAACATATTGAACTCATGTATAATAGAGAAGAATGTATCATGTAAAACAGAGAAGGCAGCATTAACCTTGTATAAGTAACTGTGGTATCATGCAGCAGACAGGGTTCCAATCCTTGGGAACTGGCTGCACAACTAAAGAACACTTACATCACAGTCACTACAGGGCCTGTTAAAAGCTTTTGGGGATGAGGCCCAAGAAACTGCATCTCAGGCTAAAATTCCAGGGAGATTCTCATGCAAAGAAAAAGCCTGACCATTAAATAAAGTCTAGAATGTAGATCCCAAAAGCCTAGTGGAAATAAGAATGATTCAGCTGGATCAAAACAAGTCCCTGGTCATGGTGGCCTCTCAAGAGGAAATGTCCCCTTTCCCAAGATGTATCCCCACCTGTGATGAAAAATAAAGAGGACCTTGATTCCCCAGTCTGGGCTTTTAGTGCCTCCACTGTCTTTTAGATTTTTCTCCCTTGCTCTAATCACTGGGGCATCTCAGCCCTCATATGGGTCATGTTTTATGAAGACCTCTGTTATTTTATTCTCTTCTTGGAGAAAGAGATGGCAGAGATCAGTTCTGGGCCTCAACAGTTCCAGGCTTTCTCCTAAGCCACTTTCTTTCAGGTGAGCTGCAAGAAATTGTGGGGGATAGAATTCAGGTCAATAAAGAGGATCCCAGGGGAGCACGAGACCATGAGGGCAGCGCCTCGTGGGAGATGGTGACACCACAACCTGGTCAATATCAGCCCTATTCAGGTGGGTAGGACATACTGGCCAATTGTGTGAGCAGAGAACACAGCCACGCCATTCCAGACTTTTGCTCTATAGAACATTGATAACAAATGTGCATTGCATTAAACACCCTTTGTAATCTGCTAATATGCAGTGATAGGGACTAATTCAGATGCTTATCTCTACTCTCCTGATTTTTTCATTTTTAGAAATATGTATGCAAGTCCCTGTAAAGCAAAACAAAACAAAGAACCCCCCACCAAAACAAACAAACAAAAAGTTCGAAGAATCACAGGAAAAAGCTTGTGCTCACCTTCATGTGACTGTTTTTAAGCCCTTGTAACATGTAGGACACTACGAAGAAAATTGCAGGTGTTGAAATAATGTCTCTTTATTGTTACAAACCAAACCTCTCATGGACTAAAGAAAAAAAAATCAAATTGTACACCTTAAATATATGCAGTTTATTGTATGTCAAAAAAATACAATAATAGTAAGGGAATTTGAGCCCCCCACTTGCATCAATGGACAGACCATCCAGACAGAAAATTAATAACTCCATAGTAGTCTTAAATGATACAATAGAGCAGCTGGACTTAACAGATACTAAGACATTACATCCAAAAACAGCAGAATACACAATCTTATCAAGTGCACATAGGATATTCTCCAGGATAGATTTCATGCTGACCACAAAACAAATCTCAACAAATTTAAGAGGACAGAAATTATATCAAGCAGTTTTTCCAACCATAACTGTATGAAACTAGAAATTAATTGCTGAGAGAAAAGTTGGAAAAGAACAAACACATGGAGACTAACAACATGCTACTAAAAAGCCAATGGTTCAACGAAGAAATCAAAGAGGAAATCAGAAAATACCTTGGGACAAACGAAAGTGGAAACTACACTCCAAAACCCATGGTATGCAGCAAAAGTAGTTCGCAGGTGGAAATGTAGACCATTACAGGTCTTCCTCAAGAAACAAGAAAAATCTCAAATAAACATACTAACCTACCACCTAAAGGAATTAGAAAAAGAAGAACAGGGGACTTGGTGGTCCAGTGGTTAAGAATATGCCTTCCAATGTAGGGGATATAGGTTTGATCCCTGGTCAGGGAAATAAGATCCCACATGCCTTGGGGCAACTAAACCCACACACCACATCTACTGTGCCTGTATGCTCTGGAACCTGCATGCCACAACTACAGAGAACCCCAAGTGCCACAACAAAAGATCTCACATGCCACAACTAAGACCCAACAGAGCCATAAATAAATAAATAAATAAATAAATAAATAAATAAATAAATGAATATTATAAAAGAAAGAAAAAGAACAAACCAAGCCCAAAGTTAGCAGAAGGAAAAAAAATAACAATGATCAGAAAGATAATAAATAAAAAAGCAGTAAAAAATAGAAAAGTTCAATGAAACCAAGAGGTGACTTTTTGAAAAGAAAAACAAAATTGGTAAACCTTTAGCCAGGCTCACCAAAATGAAAAGAGAGAGGACCCAAACAACAAAATAATAAATGAAAGAGGAGAAATAACAACTGATACCACAAAGATACAAAAAATCATGACATTAATATGAAAAGCTATGTGCCAACAAATTGGACCATCTAGAAGAAATGGACAAATTTCTAAAAACACACAACCTGTCAATATTGAATCAAGAAGATATGGATAATTTGAACAGACTGATCACTAGTTGTGTAATTGAGCTTATAATAAATAAACTCACACCAATCAAAAGTCCAGGACCAGACATCTTCACAGGGGAATTCTACCAAATCTATAAAAAAAAGAGCCAACATCTAGCCTTCTCAAACTATTCCAAATAATTGAAGAGGATGGGACATTCCTAAATTCATTGTTTAAGGTATCACCACTACCCTGATACCAAAACCAGACAGAGACACTACAAAAAAGAAAATTACAGGGCAGTACTTTTGATTAATATAGATGAAAAAGCCTTAATAAAATATTAGCAAATAGAACCCAATAACACATTAAAAGGATCATATACCAAAATCAAGTTGGATTTATTCCAGAGATGCAAGGATGGTTCAACACAGGCAAAAGTTGATCAATATGATACACCACATTAACAAAAGGGAGGATAAAAACCACATGATCATGTCAAGAGACACCAAAAAACAAGCATTTGACAAAATTCAACATCCATTTATGTTAAAAATTCTCATCAAAGTGGGTACAGATAGAACATATCTCAACATAATAAAGGCTATTTATGACAAACTTACAGATAACATCATACTCAGCAGTGAAAAGCTGAAAGCCTTGCCCCTAAATTCCAGAACAAGTCAAGCATGCCCACTCTCATCATTTCCATTTAACATAGTATTGGCAGTCCTAGCCATAGTAATTAGACAAGAAAAAGAAATAAACGACATCCAGATTGGAAGGGAAGAATTAAAATTGTCTCATTTGCAGATGACATGATACTTTATATAGAAAAACCTAGCTTTCTAGGTAGCTCAGTGGTTAAGAATCTGCCTGCCAACGCAGGGGACACGGGTTCAATCCCTGCTCTAGGAAGATCCCGCATGCCGTGGAACAAGTAAATCCATGTGCCACAACTATTGAGCCTGTGCTTTAGAACCCAGGATCCACAACTATTGAGCCCATGTGCCGCAACTACTGAAGCCCACATGCCTAGAGCCCATGCTCCACAACAACACAAGCCATGGCAATGAGGAGCCTGCACACCACAACAAAGAGTAGTCCCCACTCGCCGCAACTAGAGAAATGCGGCAATGAAGACCCAACACAGTCAATAAATAAATAAACAAACAAACAAAAAAGAAAACCCTAAGATATCCACCAAAAAACTTAGAACTAATAAATGAAATTAGTAAAATTGAAGAAAACAGGATTAATATATAGAAATTTGTTGCTTTTCTATACAATAATGAACTATCAGAAATTTAAAAACAATCCCATTTAAAATCACATCAAAAAGAATAGAATAATTAGAAATAAACTTAACCAAGGAGGTGAAAGGTCTATATGCTGAAAACTATAAACATTGATGAAGGAAGTTGAAGATGATACAAAGAAATAGAAAGATATGCCATGCTCTTGGGTTGGAAAATTAATATTAATGGCCATACTACCCAAAGCAATCTATAGATATAAGGGAATCCCTGTCAAAATACCCAGGACATGTTTCACATAACTAGCACAAATAATCCTAAAATGGATATGGAACCACAAAAGACCAAAATTGCCAAAGCAATCCTGAGAATAAAAGAATAAAGCTGAGGTATAACACTCCCAGATTGCACTATACAGTAATCACAACAGCATGATACTGGCATAAAAACAGACACATAGATCAATGGCACAGAATAGAGAGCCCAGAAAAAAATCCACACACCAATGGTCAATTAATCTACAACATAGGAGGCAAAAATGGAGGAAACACAGTTTTTAATAAAGGGTGCTGGGAAAAGTGGACAACTACATGTAAACAAGTGAGATTAGAACATTTCCTCACACCATATACAAAATAAACTCAAGATGGATTAAAGACCTAAATGTAAGACCTGAAACCATAAAACTCTTAGAAGAGAACATACTCTTTGACATAAATCATAGAAATATTTCTTTGTATCTGTCTCCTAAAACAAAAGAAATAAAGGCAAAAATAAATTAAACTTAAAATTTTTGCACAGCAAAGGAAACCATCTACAAAATGAAAACACAACCTATGGAATGGGGAAAAAAAACTTGCAAATATGGCTGACAAGATGTTAATATCCAAAATATAAAAACAGCTCATATAACTCACTATTAAAAGAAACAAAGAACCTGATCTAAAAATAGACTGAAGACCTGAATAGATATTTTTCCAAAGACAACATATAGGTTTTCAACAGGCACGTGAAACCGTTTTCAACAACACCAATAACATCTCTAAGAAATGCATATCAAAACCACAAGACATCATCTCACACCTATCAGAATGGTTATCATCAAAATGTTTACAAACAACAAATGTTGGTGAAGATATGGAGAAAAGGGAACCTTTGTACAATGCCAGTGAGAATGCAAATTCATGTGGTCGTTACAGAAAACAATATGGAGCTCACCCCTCCCCCCAAAAAAAACCCTAAAAACACAACTATCATATTACCCAGCATTTTCACTCTTGGGTGCATATATAAAAATCACCAAAAACAGTAATCCAAAGAGATACATGGACCCCAATGCTCATATCAGTACCATTTATAATAGCCAAAAATGGAAGCAACCCAAGTGTCCATCAACAGATGAAGCAATAAAGATGTGGTATATACACATACACAATGGAATATTACTCAGCCATGAAAAGGATGGAATTCTGCCATTTGCAGCAATGTGTCTGTACCCAGAGAATATTTTGCTTAGTGAAATAAGTCAGAGAAAGACAAATACTGTGTGATGTCACTTACGTGTGGAATCTAAAAAATATATAGCAAAAAGGAAATATAGTCACAGATACAGAAAACAAATTCGTGGGTTTTTTTCTTCTGTTTTTAGTTGTGGTATAGTTGATTTACAATGTTATATACGTTTTTGGTATACAACATAGTGATTCACAATTTTTAAAGGTTATACTCCATTTACAGTTATTATAAGATATTGGCTATATTCCCTGTGCTGTGCAATATGTCCTTGTAGTTTATTTTGTACATAGTAGTCTGTATCTCTTAATCCCCTACACCTATGTCCCTCTCCTCTCCCCTCTTTCCACTGGTAACCCCTGGTTTGTTTTCTATGTCATAATTTTGTTTACTATACACTCCTCAACCAGTTCTGTGTATTAACTTGTAATCATACAGTATATACGCTCTTATACCTGGCTTTTTCACTAAAAAATTATAGATTCAATAGTCATCAGTGATTCCTCCCTTTTTGTTTCTAATTAAATATACCAGAATTTAGTTATTTAGTTATCCATTCCATTAATGATAGACATTTGAGTTGTTTCCAACTTGGGGCTCTTTTACAGAGAAAGATATGGCTCTACTTGTGCAAGTGTCCTGGACACAGTAGATTACAGAACATGGAGTGGAATTTTGAGGTCCTGTGTTATGCCTATCCAAGCCTTTCTGAGGTTAAAAAAACCTATGAAGCAAAGTATGCAGGCTATATAATTCATATGAACATCAAAAAACAAAACTGAATGTATGTGATATGTTGGATATATAGATTCAAGGTTACATATTAAAGCTCTAGTCAATGTCTTTACTGTGTACATACTTCCCACTCCACTAAAGTTTGACATCTTCAGAAATCCACCTGAATGTCCTGGGACTGCTTGTGTCAATACAGCAGGGAGACCCTATGACTCCATGAGAAGATCTGGCTTCACTTCCTTTTCTCTTGGGAGATATTTATGCTTTGGGCTCTCCAGAACCACAAGACAAGGGTAGCAATGAACGTCTGTGCAGGTGAGGGTTTAGTGGGGACAAGTCTGCTATGGGTGAGGAATTTGGGCCTAAGATTGGAGAGACCTAGTGGAAAAGAAAAGAATCCCCAGAAGCAGGGCATGGGAGGAGGAATGAGAGGCTGTTTATATGGGAAGAAAGGCAGCTGGAGGATAAGGGGCCAGGGCAGGATGTGTTTGTGCAGCATCAGGTACGGGGGAGTTGCAGAGATGGGCTGCCATTCTGGGGCCAGGGAATAAAACCACCTTGGTATTCAGTTCTCCCTCCTCCTCTGCCCCCCGTACTCCTCCCAAGTCTTGCATCTCCATCCACCTTCCCTTTCTCCTCTATCTCATCATGGCACATAGGGGGCCAGGAAGCACAGGAAAAGGTTTTAATTCATTTTAAGATAAGAAGTTAATTTTCTTTTAGGTCAACAAAATGTTTTAACATAACACTAATACATTCTTTCTGAGTGTGGCAAAAATGTACTTTTAAAATATTTTATGAATGAAGGGACCCATGAAGTCAAAAGTGGCTAGGGCCCATGAAAGTCATTGTGTGAACTGTATATTTTAAATGTGTGCATTTGTAGTGAATGTCATCTGAAAGTAAAGACCTATACATGACACCAAACAAGGCAGAAGGACTCATCAGTTGTAGTCCTTTGTCCCTGATGGCATTTCACAAGAAGATTCCCCCCTTCAGGGAAGCTGGACCTACCTCAAGGGTCCAGAGTAGATTCTTCAAACTGAGCCTTTAGTTCTTTCAGTCCAGCTTCAGCTTATCCCTTTTCCTCTTAGTGCTGGAGGTTGTCAGTATTCAGGGGAAGAATGTTTTCTTAAAAACAAGGGTTACTGCTTCTTCTATTGGGAGAGATGGAGAAGAGCTGCATTAGGCATCTTATCAGCGACCCAATTTTCTCCAAGTCCGTGCAGATGAGATGAAATGAAACAATGGTTTAAAGAGGTCAAGTGAGAAGGAGATCAAGATGGTGGAGTAGAACACCATTGAGCTCACCTTCCCCCCCCCTCAAAACACATCAAAAACGCATCTACCTGTGGAACAATTCTCACATAATATCAACTGAAAGCTGGACGATCTTTCACACAACCAAAGCTGCAAGAAGGATTCCCACATAACCAGGTAGGAAAAAGGGGGGGGGGGAGAAAAAAAAAAGGATCAGGATGGGACCTGCACCCCTGAGAGGGAGCTGTAAAAGAGGAAAGGTCCCCTCACCCTGGGAACCTCCTGCACTGGTTGGAAGGTCCACTGCAACTCTTAGGAAGCTGGAATGGCCTGGAATTTGCTTAAGAGAAATGTGTGGGTGCTGGCTTGCTGCCAGGCAGAGTAGAGACGGACTGGCACTGACGGCTGCGATGTTGCCACACTTCCCAGCCCAAGCCATATGCTGCTGGTGCATGGAGTGGCTAGGTGCTGAAACTCAAGCCTCAGCAGACAGACCTGGGGAAAGGACTGTTTGGCTTCACGGAGACAGCCCAAAGGGCCTGCAGTGTGGTCCAGGCCACCATTAAGTGTGCACACAGGACAGAGCACAGGTCTGCCATAGAAGCTCCACTGTCAGTGCGCCCAAGGTTGGGGCATAGCTCCATCCCTGGTGGGCTTTGATAGCATAAACATGGACCTGACATTAAAGCTGATTATTGGAGTTCCTGCAATGGGGGTGGCTCTAGGGGTAGCGCCAGCAGCAGCGTACTTTGTGGGTGCACACTTTGGTTGGCAGGCAGCATCAGAGTCCAACTTCCTGGCAGACAGCCCCTGGGAAGGAATACATGGCAACTTTTCCCATCAGTAGCACTCCAGTCCCACCTACCTCATACCACAGCTGAGAACTGGATCTGGGGGCTTCTATTCCAACAACTGGGGAGCAGTCCCTACCCCCAACAGGGCTGTGACAGCCACAGAGCAAAAAGGGGGCCTGCCCAACATCCAGTGCAGGCTCTGCTCACCACAACATGAAACACACCTCCTATCAGGGCACAACAGCAAGCAGCTCTCAGGAAAGACATGATAGGCATCCACCCATACCAAAAACAGCCTGTGCACCAAAAATACTGGACTCACACAGTCTACACAGGAATACTCCCATATAAAAACAGCCCTTCAGGACCACAGTAGATAACTATTTCTCCTAAATTCATAAAGTCACAAACATTTAACTAAACTGAAAAAGCAGAGGATCTACTCCCAATTAAAAGAACAAGAGAAATTCCCCAAAGAACAAACAATGAAACAGACATCTCCAGTCTACCAGACCCTGAGTTCAAAAAAGAGATAATAAAAATCTAACTGAATTAAGAAAGACTATCTACAGAAATGCAGATCTCTGTAACAAGGAACTAGAAACTATGAAGAAGAATCAATCAAAATTAGACAATTCAACTGCTGAGATAAAAATTGAACTAAAGGCAATAAATAGCAGACTAAATAATGCAGAAGAACAAATAAGTGATCTGGAAGATAGAATAATAGAAATCACCAAAGCAGATTACCAGACAGAAAGACAAATGAAATAACAAGGTCCCACTGTATAACACATAGAACTATTTTCAATATCCTGTAATAGACCATAATATCATACACACACACACACACACACACACACACACACACACACACACAAACACACACAAACACACACAAACACACTTTGCTATACACTGGAAATGAACACAGCACTGTAAATCAACTGTACTTCAATTTAAAAAGACAAAAAAAAAAAAAAACCCAGAAAACTACACAAAAGGCCTATGAGATAATGTAAAGTATGGCAACCTATGTGTGATAGGGATTTCAGAAGGAGAAGGAAGAGAAAGGGGTATTAAAAATGTATTTGAAAAAATTGTGGCTTAAAACTTTCCAAACCTAAAGAAGGAAACACATATTCAGATACAGGAAGCACAGAGAGTCTGACACAAGATGAGCTGAAACAGACCTAACCAAGACATATCATAATTAAAATGGCAAAAGTTAAAGATAAAAAGAGGATTCTAAGGGTAGCAAGAGAAAAACAGAGTCAATTACAAGGCAACCCCCACAAGGCTATCATATGATTTCTCCACAGAAACATAGCAGGCCAGAGGGGAGTGGTATGATATATTCAAAGTCCTGAAAGGGAAAAACCTACAACCTAGACTAGTCTAGGTTATCCTTTAGATTATCCTTTAGAATCAAGGGAGAAACTAAGAATTTCTTAGACAAGCAAAAACTAAAAGAACACAGCAACACTGAACCTAACCTAAAAGAAGTATTGAAAAGTCTTCTCTAAATAAAGGAGCAAGAATCTATAGAAAGTGGAAAACACAATAGGAAAGGAAAACACATAAAAGGACTGAAGATTGCTTAAGTAATCCAGTACACAGATTTTAAAAACTTTTTTTTAAACTTGTGAATGTAATTGTAACTACAGTGAACAGCAAAAGGATGAAAGTGAGATGTAAAATAGAACTTCAGAATCACAAAATGTGGGAAAGGGGAGTAAGGAAATGTAGAATCATTAGAAAATGTTTGGACTTATATGACCATCAGTCTAAGGCAAGTAGATACTTGAAAAACACAGTAACCACAAATCAAAAATATACAATAGATTTACAAAAAATGAAAAGAAAGGAACCAAAGCATAATGCAAAAGAAAACCATCAAACCACAGGAGGAAAAACAAAGAAAAAAGAAAAGAACAAAGAAGAACTACAAAACCAACTGGAAAACAAGGTTTAAAGTGGCAATAAATACAAATGTGTCAATAACTACTTTAAAGATCAAAAAACTAAATGTTCCAATCAAAAGACACAGAGTAGCAGATTGGATTAAAAAAAAAAAAGAACCTACAGTATGCTGCCTACAAGAGACAGACTTTAGGGCAAAAGATACATATAGATTAAAAGTGAGGGGACGGAAAAAGATATTTCATACAAATGGAAACAATAATAAAGTGGGAGGGATCATTAAACATCTCACTCAAGACTTCCGGGACAAGATAGCAGAGTAGAAGGACCTTGAGCTTACCTCCTCTCATGAGCACACCAAAAAACTAACTACTGAACAACCATCAACTAAAAAGACTGGAACCTACCAAAAAGATAGTCTATTTTCAAAGACATAAAGAAGAAACCACAAGATGGTAGGAGGGGTGCACTTGCAATATAATTAAATCCTGTACCCACTGGGTGGGTGACCCACAAACTGGAGAACATTTATATGGATGAAGTTCTCCCACAGGAGTGAGAATTCTGGGAGCCTGATGTGGGGTCTGGAGGAAGAGACTCCAGAGCATGTGGCTTTGAAGGCCAGCAGGGCTTGATTGCAGGAAGTTCACAGGACTGGAAGAAACAGAGACTCCACTCTTGGAGGGTGTACACAAGGTCTTGTGTGCACCATGAGCCATGGCAAAGGCAGGGACTTCATAGGAGCCTGGACCAGATCGACCTGCTTGTCTTGGAGGGTGTCCTGAGGAGTCAGAGGGTGGCTATGGCTCACTCTGGGGACAAGGACACTGGTGGTGGAGGCACTAGAATGGTATGCATTGCTGTGAGCCTTCCTGGAGGCTGACATTTTGGCACCAAGACCTAGTCCCACCCATCAGCCTGTAGGCTCCAGTGCTGGTATGCCTCAGGCCAGATAATCAATAGGGTGGAGACACCACCACACCTATCAGCAGACAGGCTGCCAAAGACTTTCTGAGCCTGCAGCCACCTCTAGACACACCCCTTGACACAGCACTGCCCACCAGATGGCCAAGATCCAGCTCCACCCCTCAGTGGACAGGCACTAGCTTCTCCCATCAGGAAGCCTGCACAAGCCTCTAGACCAGCCTCACCCACCAAGGGTAAAACACCAGAAGAAAACTACAAGCCTGAGGCCTGCAGAACTGAGTCTGCAAACACAGTCCAGACTTTACCCTGGGAACAGCTGGCCCCTGATCCTTGGGTGACAAGAGGGGAGTGCACTTCTGGGACACACAGGACATCCCTACAAAGAGCCACTTCTCCAAAGCTGAAAACATAACTAACCTTCCATACACATAAAAATACAAATAGAAATTTAGACAAAATGAGATGGCAGAGGAATATGTTCCAGACGAAGGAACAAGATAAAACCCCAGAAGAACAACAAAGTGAAGTGGAGATAAGAAAATCAACCTAAGAAAGAGTTTAGAGTAATGATCTTAAAGATAATCCAAGACCTCAGGAAAAGAATGGATTACAGAGTGAAAAGTTACAAGATTTTTTTTAAACAAAGAGTTAGAAAACATAAAGAAACAACTAAACACACTTGAAGAATACAGTAACTGAAATGAAAAATACTCTAGAAGTCAATAGCAGAATATGAGGCTGAAGAACGAATAAGTAAGCTGGAAGACAGAATGGTGGAAACCACTGCCATGGAACAGAATAAAGAAAAGATTAAAATGAAATGAGGACAGTTTAAAAGACTGCTGGGACAAAATCAAATGCACCAACATTCACATTATAGGGGTCCCAGAAGGAGAAGAGAGAAAGAAAAAGCCTGAGTAAATATTTGAAGAAGTGATAGCCAAAAACTTCCCTAACGTGAGAAAGGAAACAGTCATCTAAATCCAAGAAGTGCAGACAGTCCCATCCAGGATTAACCCAAGGAGGAATACAATAAGACACACAGTAATCAAATTGAAAAATTAAAGATAATGAGAAAATATTAAAAGCAACAAGGGAAAAAGCAACGAATAATCTACAGGGAATCCCCATAAGGTTAAGTGCTGATTTTTCAGTAGAAACTCTGCAAACCAGAAGGGAGTGGCATGATATATTTAAAGTGATGAAATGGAAAAAACCTACACCAAGAATACTGTACCCAGCAAGGCTCTCATTCACATCTGATGAAGAAATCAAAAGCTTTACAGAAAAGCAAAAGCTAAGGGAACTCAGGACCACAACACAGCTTTACAACAAATGCTAAAGGAGCTTTTCTAAGCAGAAAAGAAAAGGCCACAACTAGAAACAAAAAAATTACAAAATAAGAAAGCTCACTGGTAAATGCAAACAACCAATAAAGGTAGGAAATCATTCACACACAAATATATCAAAACCAGTAATCAACAAAGGAGAGTACAAATGCTGGATATTTGAAATGCATTTGAAAGTAAGAAATCAGCAATTTAAAACAATGTTGTATATATATAGATTGCTATATCAAAACCTTATGGTAAGGAGTTCCTTGGTGGCCTAGTGGTTAGGATTCTGGGTTTTCACTGCCTTGGCCCGGGATCAATCCTGGTCATGGAACAGATCCCACAAGCTGCATGGTATGGCAAAATAAACAAACAAACAAACTCTCATGGTACCAAAACCCCCAAATCTATAATAGATATGCACACAGAAAAGAAAAAGGAATCCAAACAACACTAAAGATAGTATTCAAATCATAAGAGAAGAGAACAGAAGAGGAAAAGAAAAAAGACAAACAAAAACAAATCCAAAACATTTAATAAAATGGCAATAAGAACATACATATCGATAATTACCTTAAATGCAAACAGGTTAAATACTCCAACCAAAAGACATAGACTGGCTGAATGAATTAAAAAAAAAAAAAGACCCATATATACACTGCCTACAAGAGACCCACTTTAGATCTAGAGAAACATACAGACCAAAAATGATGGGATGGAAAAAGGTATTGTATGCAAATGGAAATCAAAAGAAAGCTGGAGTAGTAATACTCATATTAGACAAAATAGACTTTAAAATACAGACTTTAGGGGACTTCCTAGGTGGCACAGTGGTTAAGAACCCACCTGCCAATGCATTGGACACAGGTTCAAGCCCTGCTCCAGGAAAATCCCACATGCTGCAGAGCAGCTAAGCCCATGTGCCACAACTATTAGGCCTGTGCTCTAGAGCCTGCAAGCCATAACTATTGAGCCTGTGTGCCACAACTACTGAAGCCCATGCACATAGAGCCCATGCTACACAACAAGAGAAACCACTGCAATGAGAAGCCCATGCACCACAATGAAGAGTAGCCCCCACTCACTGCAACTAGAGAAAGCCTGTGTGAGGCAACAAGGACCCAATGCAGCCAATAAATAAATAAATAAGCAAATAAGTAAATAAATTTATAAAGACTTTAGAGGGGACAAAGAAAAATACTATATCATGATCAAGGGATCAATCCAAGAAGAAGATATAACAACTGTAAATATATATGCACCCAACATAGAAGCACCTCAATATATAAGGCAAATTTTAACAGGCGTAAAAGGAGAAATTGACAGTAACACAATATTGCGGATTTTAACACCCCACTTACATCAATGGACAGTCATCCAGACAGAAAATCAGTAGGGAAACACAGGCCTTAAATGATACATTAGAGCAGATGGACTTCATTGATATTTTTAGACCATTCCATCCAAAAGCAGAATACACATTCTTTTCAAGTGCACATGGAACATTCTCCAGGATAGATCACATGCTGGGCCACAAAGGAAGCCTTGGTACATTTAAGAAAATTGAAATCATATCAAGCATCTTTTCTGACCACAACACTATGAGATTAGAAATAAACTACAAGAAAAAATTGCAAAACAAACAAACAAACAAAAACAAAACACACACACACACACACACACAAACCCATGGAGGCTAAACAATATGCTTCTAAACTGCCAATGGATAATTGAAGAAGTCAAAGAGGAAATCAAAAAATACCTAGGGGCAAATGAAAACAGAAACACAATTATCCAAAACCTATAGCAAAAGCAGTTCTAAGAGGGAAGTTTATAGTGATACAATCTTACCTCAGTAAACAAGAAAAATCTCAAATAAACAACCTAACTTTACATGTAAAGCATCTAGAGAAAGAAGAGCAAACAAATGCAAAGTTAGTAGAAAGAAAGAAAACATAAAAATCAGAGCAGAAATAAAGAGATGAAGAAAACAATGGAAAAGAGCAATGGATGGAAAAAGATGGCGGCGAAGTAGAGGGACGTGGAATGCATCCCTCTCCACAGATGCATTGGGAATGCACAGAAGGACGCAATAATTCCCACAGACAACCAGCTGAACACCAGCAGACGGCCTCAGACACCAGAAAGGACTGTAAGGAGCCCGACATAACTGGTAGGGAGTCATCTACGATGGCTCAAAGAGGGTGAAGCGGCAGAGCTGTGGCAGATGGGAAGGAGTGAGAAACATACGGAAGGTCCACACCGCTGTTCAGCGTTCCCAGACTGAGACATAGACTTACAGCTGAACAGAGGGTCCAGGAGAGGGAGCGTGGGAACCGGAGAGCTGGTTCAGGGTGAGAAATATTGTTGCCAATAAGGTGATGGGCCGAGAGGACAGGAGGGAAGAGGTCCGCGGCGAGGAGTGCCCATCCCTGAGAGCTGCCTGGCCATGATGGCGGCTGGAAGCTGCAGGCTCACAGGTGGTGGGGAGGAGCCGCACACATAGCCTCTCTCTCTCTTTCGGGCACCTCTGCAGCGGGCAGTGGAGAGACGCCCTGCAGGCCACCTAAGGTGCTCAGAGATAACAAGCACCCTCAGGCACTTGGGCGGGGCTAGATTAAAACCCCTTTGAAAGCCGGCAGCAGGGAGGCTGCCGAGAAAACAAACAAACAAAAAAAACCTGAGAGAGGCCCAATTCTAAGACTTTCTGTTTACACTTGAGCCACCGGCGTCCCTCTGCAACAGGCACCTCCAAGCCCGACTGAAACAACAGTGCACCACTGCTCACTCACTCCCAGGGGAAGGAGCCACTATTGTACCCTCTCCCTCCCCACACACTGACGCTTACAGACAACAATAAAGGAACCTCTGCTGGTCACAGAATAATGCAAAAAAACTCAAGGCGAGTAGAAGGACACTTACAGCTGAGACCCTAAGGAAACAGAAATATTTGTATTGATCCTATTGAACTGTTCCATTCTGGGATCAGTTCTGGATTTTTTTTTTCTTCTCTCTCTTTTTTTTTTTTTCTTTATTAATTACAATCTTAGTCCTAAGGGATCTACAAGTTTTATAACATAATTTTTTAATGATATTTTTATTCTATTTTCAGTTTTTTGCCTTTTTATATACTTCTGTATCTAGCTAAGTTTTTGGTAGTATGGACAATATAGTTCACATACTTTCCTTTCATCCCTATCTTTTATACATTTCTATTCCTTTCTTTTTATTTCCATATTTCCAACCACACTGTGCTCTTCTGTTTCCCTTTCTTCCAGCCATTTTAAGTTTATTTTCTCTTTACATACTTATAAGCAACACTATCGATTTGCTCAGACTCCTTGCTCTATTCTCCAGATGATGCACAACCTTGGTATTTAATATTAGGTTTTTGTCTTTATCTTACTTCTTAGTACAACTGTCTAATTTCATTCTGAGAATCTCCATTCTGTCTGGTGGTACCCTAGCTCTTTTCTATATTTGATCCTAGCTTACAAAATCTCCCTGGATTAGTGTTTGTATGTGTAAGGTGTTATTTGTTTGTTTGCTTGCTTTTGCTTTTGTCTCTGATTTGTTCTGTTTCAGTTGTCAATTTCTGTTGGGTTTCTTTATGAATATCTGATAGCATACTGGGGTTCTGTCAGGTCTTTCCAGAGCCTTATGTCCTAATGGATTCAGTAATTGTGTGTCATATACATGTATGTGTTTCCTAGACTTAGTATTTGTTTAATTCAATCCTTGGACATTAGTCTGAGGCTTGGACAGTCTTCTATAAACACCTCTATCGCCAGGACAAGCAACCCCAAAAGCTTGGACAACCATGAGGAAACAAAGAAACACCATGCAGGCAAAGGGGCAGGAAAAAAACCCCACAAGACCAAATAAATGAGGAGGACATAGGAAAAGTGCCTGAAAAAGAATTCAGAGTAATGATAGTAAAAATGATACAAAATCTCGATAACAAAATAGAGAAAGTACAAGAAACAGTTCATAAGAACTCAGAAAAACAAACAGCAATGGATAACAAAATAACCGAAATTAAAAATACTCTAGATGCTATAACCAGCAGAATGACTGAGGCAGAAGAACGAATAAGTGAGTTGGAAGATAGAATGGGGGAAATAAATGCCACAGAGCAGGAAAAGAAAAAAGAACAAAAAGAATAGAAGACAGTCTCAGAGACCTCAGTGATAACATTAAGCATACCAACATTCGAATCATAGGCATCCCAGAAGAAGAAGAAACAAAGAAAGGGTCTGAGAAAATATTTGAAGAGGTTATAGTGGAAAACTTCTCCAACATGGGAAAGGAAATAATTAACCAAGTCCAAGAAGCACAGAGAGTCTCATACAGAATAAACCCAAGGAGAAATACACCAAGGCACATATTAATCAAACTAATGACAATTAAACACAAAGAAAAAATATTAAAAGCAGCAAGAGAAAAGCAACAAATAACATATAAGGGAAAACCCATAAGGATAACAGCTGGCCTCTCTACAGAAACTCTGCAGGCCAGAAGGGAATGGCAGGACATACTGAAAGTCCTGAAAGAGAGAAACCTACAGCCAAGAATACTCTACCCAGCAAGAATCTCAGTCAGATTCCATGGAGAAATCAAAAGCTTTACAGACAAGCAAAAGTTAAGAGAATTCAGCACCACCAAACCAGCCTTACAACAAGTGCTAAAGGAACTTCTCTAAGTAGGACACACAAGAAAAGGAAAACACCTACAAATACAAACCCAAAACAATTCAGAAAATGGTAATTGGAACACACATGTCAATAATCACTTTAAATGTAAATGGATTGTGGGAAGACATTCGGGAACCTTTTTGTAACCTTGAAAATGTTGAAGTATGTGGGCTGAGCGATGGGATTCAGAATGTCCTGCTTGAGCAGTGGAGGAGCTGAGGGTGCGGGGCGTGGAGACTAATATCACCCTGTTTGGTCCTGAAGGATGGCTGGTTAGCCAAAGACGGGTAAGATTCCTCAGAGGAGGAACAACCTAAGACAGGCACAGCCGCAGAGGGGCCAACAGGGGTGGTGCATAGAGCCTTCCTTGTATCACCCTGTTTGGCCCTAGAGGATGACTGGTTAGCCAGAGACGGGTAAGATTCCTCAAGGGAGGAACAACCTAAGACAGGCACAGTCTCAGAGGGGCCAACACGGGTGGGGCACAGACCCCCAATATCTGAGAGAGGTCTCCTGCCCCCAGGGCTGTTTTGCTCTCCACACCCAGCTCAAATCCACACCTGCTCAGCTCGGACCCAGGAGGCAAACAAGGATCATTGCCCCAGTCATGTGAGGCCTTTGATTGTTTATGAGTGTAACCTGAGAATGTTAGCTGAGGAACTCAATAAAAGCAACCTGGGATGAGTCAGCAGGGCTCTTGATCCGAGAGGTCTTGAGCCCCCCGGTCCCACTTTTCTCTTCAGTCTGTGTCTGTGTCTTCTTCAAGCTTGCGACACCCGTCACTCGCCTCGAGTCGCCGAGCTGGTCTCGGCAAGTGGCGCCCAACGTGGGGCTTGAAAGGCTTGAGTGACGAAGGTTCACGGAAAGTGAAATTGATAAAAGTAAAGAATTGGGAAGTGCCATGAAGCCCCCAAGAGGAGAGTAAGAGGCCTCTGAGAAAATCCTGCCAGTAAGTAAATCTTTTGGGTAGTCTATGTTCGGGGTAAAATATGGGAAATAAAAGTTTAGATTAATATCGACCAGATGTATGCCTGTTACGGCAGCTCCTAAGGGCAGGTGGAGTAAAAAGCAAGTGAAGGTCTTGTAAAAAGCAAGTGAAGGTCGATTGTTAGAAATGCTGCAAATAGTTGAAAATACTGTATGTGGTTTCCTTCTTTAGGCTAACACTGGGTTTATGTACTTAGGGATAAGGTTGGGAACGAACTTAAAAACTTGCATTCTAAAGGGACTCCCATACCAGGTTCTGTTCGGTCAAATGTGGTCTCTGATTAAGTCAGTATTAGAGTCTCTATTAGAGCCTCTACGGGCTCCTGAAGGCTCAGATGATAGCTTTGATGAAGAAGCTGGTCCGTCAGAGGACCGATGGGCATGTGCGGTGCCAAACGAAACTGAAAAACAAAAGGGAATACAAATGGCTGAGGGATTAAGACCCTCGGCTCCCTCAGTTGTGGAGGAGGGCAAACTTCCTATACTGCCCCCTCCTCCACCCTCTTTAATGCCGCCTGGGGGAGTTTATGCCTTTCCTGTGTCTATAGGACACTCAGTTTTATCACCCTTACAGAAGGGTATTTTACAGGCTAGACAAGAGGGAGATCTGGAAGCTATGCAAATGGCATTTCCAGTGACTATTTATGAAAGGGTGGCACCTGGAGTGGATCCTAATAATCCCAATGGAATTTATGAGGCAGTACATGAGCCGATACCCTTCAAAATATTGAAAGAATTAAAACAAGCAGTACAAAATTATGGAGTAAATTCTCCATTCACCATAGGTATCATACAGGGAGTAGCCGAAGGCTCTCGTTTGATTCCAGCTGATTGGGCAACGTTGGCTCGTGCAGTACTAGCCCTGGGAGAATTTTTACAATTCAAAACCTGGTGGTGTGATCATGCTGAAACTATGGCAAACCACAATCGAGCAAGGCAGATTCCTATCTCCTTGGATCAATTGATAGGTAGTGGAAATTGGGGCAGAGTTCAAGATCAGATTCTGATGGAAGATCAGGCCATAGAACAGGTGAGACATTGTTGTTTAAGAGCCTGGGAGAAAATAGAAGCTAAAGGGCAAGCTCCTGTCTCTTTTCAAAAGATCATGCAGGGGGCAAGAGAGCCCTATACTGAATTTATTGCCAGATTACAGGAGACTATCAAGCGGCAGATCACTAATGCTGAGGCTGCTGATACTATTTTGCAATTATTGGCCTTTGAAAATGCGAATACAGATTGTAAGAAGGCCATTGGATCTATGAAAGGAAAGGGAACATTAAATGATTATATTAGAGTGTGTCAGGGAGTGGGAACTGAGAGCTTTAAAGCAACAATGATGGCACAAGCTATGGCTGGACTGAAAATAAATAACAAATTTCCAGGGAAATGCTTTAACTGTGGTAAACAAGGACATACAAAGAAACAATGTAGGAAGAGAGTGGATAGAAGGGCTGTTAATTTTCAAGATAATGTAATCAAAGGGCAAAAACAGCCTGGACTTTGTCCAAGATGTGGAAAAGGATTTCACTGGTCAAGCCAGTGTAAATCTAACTTCCCTAAGGATGGAACCCCTTTGTCGGGAAACTATCAACGGGGCTCACTCCTAGCCCCACAACCAAAGGGAGCCTATCAGATCTAGAAACAGGCAGAAATGGCCCAATACTCCGAAATGCCATGGAATTATCACCAGCCACAGCAGGCAGCGCAGCCTTAGACCTTCCTTGTGCAGAATCTATTATTATAGTGCCTGGAGAAACTCCAACATTGGTCAGGACAGGAATTACTGGACCTTTGCCAAAAGAAACCGTTGGCTTAATACTAGGAAGGTCTGGTTTAACATCAAAAGGAATTAGAATTCATACTGGAGTAATTGATAATGATTATACTGGAGAAATTAAAGTGATGATATCAACTTCGGTTCCATGGAAAGCCCATCCAGGTGATAGAATAGCACGGTTGCTTATTCTGCCATATTATAAGATTGGCAATAGTACAAAAGTAAGGAGAACGAGAGGCTTTGGAAGCACAGGAGAGGCTGGAGTTTTCCTCTCTGAAAAAATTTTAGAAACACGCCCGACGTACTCAGTAACTATAAATGGAAAAGCTTTTAGAGGATTAATAGACACAGGTGCTGATGTTTCAATTATAAGCAGTAATCACTGGCCTTCTCGCTGGCCTACTTGTCCTGCAGACATTACAGTGGTAGGTTTAGGTAGAGCTCATGGCTTGCAGCAAAGTGCTAAAATATTGCCTTGTATTGGCCCAGATGGGCAGCCAGCCCACTTACAACCCTATATAGCAGACCTTCCCATTAATTTATGGGGAAGGGATTTATTGCAACAATGGAAGGCTGAAATCCACATTCCAACGATAGATACTTATAGTATGCAAAGTCAAGAAATGCTATTAAATCAAGGATATCAGCCAGGGTTAGGTCTTGGTAAATATCATCAAGAGAAACTATTTCCCATTCCAGCTGAAGGTAATGCAAATAGAGAAGGTCTTGGATATCAATCTTTTCACTAGTGGCCACTGTTCGTAAAAGCTTACTGCTTCCCCCAGCACCAATCCCATTGACCTGGAAAACTGATATACCTGTATGGGTTGAGCAATGGCCTTTAACCATAGAAAAGTTAGAAGCTCTAACAGAATTAGTGACTGAACAGTTAGAAAAAGGACATATTGAAGAATCTTTTAGCCCATGGAACTCTCCAGTATTTCCAATAAAGAAAAAAACTGGTAAATGGCGTTTATTAACAGATCTCAGAGCAGTCAATGCAGTTATACAACCAATGGGGGCCTTACAACCAGGCCTCCCATCACCTAATATGATCCCTGCTAATTGGCCTCTCATAGTTATTGATCTGAAAGACTGCTTTTTCACCATTCCATTAAATCCCAAGGATAAAGAAAAATTTGCTTTTTCTGTGCCTGCACTAAATAATAAAGACCCTCGAAAAAGGTTTCAATGGAAGGTGTTACCTCAAGGCATGTTGAATAGCCCTACTATTTGCCAGAATTTTGTTGCTAAAGCCCTTGAACCAGTACGACTAGAATTTCCTAATTGTTACCTTATCCATTACATGGATGATATCTTGTGTGCTGCTCCTAATCAAGATTTACTTACTTCTGTGTATATTAGCATGCAGCTTTGCCTTGATAAAGCAGGACTTAAAATAGCTCCGGAAAAGGTACAAATGCATAGCCCATATCAATATTTGGGCACAATAGTTGATAGAACAACTATTAGACCACAAAAGGTGGAACTGAGGTCAGATCAAATCCAAACTCTTAATGATTTGCAAAATCTCCTAGGAGATATTAATTGGCTTCACCCATGCATAGGGATCCCCACCTATGCATTGTCTAACCTATTTGCTTTGTTAAAAGGAGATTCAAAATTAAATAGTCCAAGAACTTTAACATCAGCTGCTTTAGAGGAACTAAAACTTGTAGAAAATAAAATTCATTCTTCTCAATTACAGAGAGTAACTGTTAATCAGCCATTGCAATTAATTATATTACCTTCTCCTCATTCACCTACGGGGATATTAATGCAAAATGAAGGAATTGTGGAATGGTTGTTTTTAGCAAATACTATGGTAAAATCCTTGTCACCTTATTTAGAATTATTAACTCAGTTGGTTCTGAAGGGAAGAACTCGAAGTAAGCATTTAATTGGAACTGACCCTTCACATATAATTATTAATTTAACTACTAAAGAAATTCAGGCTTGTTTCCAAAATTGTGTAAGTTGGCAAATTGCCTTTGCTGCCTCAATTAGAGAATGGCAGAGCTCAAACAGAAATATGGAAACTTCCCTTAAGTTTAAGAACATTACAAATCTGGAATGGCCATGATGCCAATGACACATCTGCTGGGATATGGAGCGGATGGTCTCACACTGGACATACAACAATTACAAACTAAAATAACTGGCATGCAATATGATTTTTGCAGTCTCTACACCAAAGTGCTACTTTACAAAGTATAGCTGGTGGATTAAAAGCATTGCATCCATTGGATTGGATAAAAGGCATGAATAGCAGTCTCCTAAGCATTTTGATACTTTTTGTTGTCTTTTAATTATCCTATGTTTAAGTTCTCAGGTGCACAGGAGGAATGCTCCAAGGATTGACTGAAAAAGAAATAACTCGAATAGGCTTATCTTCTCCTACAGGCTTATCTTCTCCTACGAAAACAAAAAGGGGGAGATGTGGGAAGACATTCGGGAACCTTTTTGTAACCTTGAAAATGTTGAAGTATGTGGGCTGAGCGATGGGATTCAGAATGTCCTGCTTGAGCAGTGGAGGAGATGAGGGTGCGGGGCATGGAGACTAATATCACCCTGTTTGGTCCTGAAGGATGGCTGCTTAGCCAGAGACGGGTAAGATTCCTCAAGGGAGGAACAACCTAAGACAGGCACAGTCTCAGAGGGGCCAACACGGGTGGGGCACAGACCCCCAATATCTGAGAGAGGTCTCCTGCCCCCAGGGCTGTTTTGCTCTCCACACCCAGCTCAAATCCACACCTGCTCAGCTCGGACCCAGGAGGCAAACAAGGATCATTGCCCCAGTCATGTGAGGCCTTTGATTGTTTATGAGTGTAACCTGAGAATGTTAGCTGAGGAACTCAATAAAAGCAACCTGGGATGAGTCAGCAGGGCTCTTGATCCGAGAGGTCTTGAGCCCCCCGGTCCCACTTTTCTCTTCAGTCTGTGTCTGTGTCTTCTTCAAGCTTGCGGCACCCATCACTCGCCTCGAGTCGCCGAGCTGGTCTCGGCAATGGATTAAATGCTCCAACCAAAAGACACAGACTGGCTGAATGGATACAAAAACAAGACCCTTCTATATGCTGCCTACAAGAAACCCACTTCAGACCAAGGGATACATATAGACTGAAAGGAAAGGGATGGAAAAAGATAGTCCATGCAAATGGAAGTCAAAAGAAAGCTGGAGTAGCAATACTCATAGCAGACAAATTAGACTTGAAAGTAAAGACTATTACAAGAGACAAGGAAGGACACTACATAATGATCAAGGGATCCATTCAAGAAGAACATATCACAATGGTAAATATCCATGCCCCCAACATAGGAGCACCTCAATACATAAGGCAAATGCTAACAGCTATAAAGGGGGACATCGACAGTAACACAATAATAGTAGGAGATTTGAACACCCCACTTACATCAATGGACAGATCATCCAAACAGAAAATAAATAAGGACACACAAGCTTTAAATGACACATTAGACCATCTCGACTTCATTGATATTTATAGGACATCCCATCCAAAAACGACAGAATACACTTTCTTCTCAAGTGCACATGGAACATTTTCCAGGATAGATCACATCTTGGGTCACAAATCAAACCTCAGCAAATTCAAGAAAATTGAAATTATATCAAGCATCTTCTCTGACCACAACGCCATGAGACTAGATATCAATTACAGGAAAAAAATCTGCAAAAAATACAAACACATGGAGTCTAAACAATTCACTATTAAACAACCAAGAAATCACTAAAGAAATCAAAGAGGAAATCCAAAAATATCTAGAAACAAATGACAACGAAAACACAACAACCCAAAACCTATGGGACACAGTAAAAGCAGTTCTAAGAGGGAAGTTTATAGCAATACAGTCCTACCTTAAGAAACAAGAAAATTATCGAATAAACAACCTAACCTTACACCTAAAACAATTTGAAAAAGAAGAACAAAGAAACCCCAAAGGGAGCGGAAGGAAAGAAATCATAAAGATCAGAGCAGAAATAAATGAAAAAGAAAGGAAGGAAGCCATAGCAAAAATTAATAAAACTAAAAGCTGGTTCCTTGAGAAGATTAACAAAATTGATAAACCATTAGCCAGACTCATCAAGAAAAAAAGGGAGAAGATGCAAATCAACAGAATTAGAAATGAAAAAGGAGAAGTCACAACGGACACCTCAGAAATACAAAAGATCATGAGAGACTACTACAAGCAACTATATGCCAATAAATTGGATAACCTGGAAGAAATGGATACATTCTTAGAAAAATATAATCTTCCAAGACTAAATCAGGAAGAAATAAAACCATGAACAGACCAATCACAAGTACAGAAATTGAGGCAGTGATTAAAAATCTCCCAACACACAAAAGCCCAGGACCAGATGGGTTCAAGGGCGAATTCTATCAAACATTTAGAGAAGAGCTAACACCTATCCTTCTCAAACTCTTCCAAAATATTGCAGAAGGAGGAACACTCCCAAACTCATTCTACGAGGCCACCATCACCCTGATACCAAAACCAGGCAAAGATGTCACAAAAAAAGAAAATTACAGACCAATATCACTGATGAATATAGATGCAAAAATCCTCAACAAAATACTAGCTAACAGAATCTAACAGCACATTAAAAAAATCATACACCATGATCAAGTGGGGTTTATCCCTGGGATGCAAGGATTCTTCAATATACGCAAATCAATCAACGTGATACATCCTATCAACAAATTGAAGGATAAAACCCATATGATAATCTCAATAGATGCAGAAAAAGCTTTTGACAAAGATCAACATCCATTTATGATAAAAGCTCCCCAGAAAATGGGCATAGAAGGAAATTACCTCAACATAATAAAAGCCATATATGAGAAACCAAAAGCCAACATCGTTCTCAATGGAGAAAAACTGGAAGAATTCCCTCTAAGAACAGGAACAAGACAAGGGTGTCCACTCTCACCATTATTATTCAACATAGTTTTGGAAGTGTTAGCCACAGCAATCAGAGAAGAAAAAGAAATCAAAGGAATCCAAATTGGAAAAGAAGAAGTAAAATTGTCACTCTTTGCAGATGACATGATATTATATATAGAAAACCTAAAGACTCTACCAGAAAACTGCTAGCACTAATTCATGAGTTTAGTAAAGTAGCAGGATACAAAATTAATGCACAGAAATCTCTTGCATTCCTATACACAAACAACGGAAGAGCAGAAAGAGAAATTAAGGAAACTCTCCCATTCACCATTGCAACCAAAAGAAGAAAATACCTAGGAATAAACCTGCCTAAGGAGGAAAAATATCTGTATGCAGAAAACTTTAAGACACTGATGAAAGAAATCAAAGATGACACAAACAGATGGAGGGACATACCATGTTCCTGGATTGGAAGAATCAACATCGTGAAAATGACTGAACTACCCAAAGCAATTTACAGATTCAATGCAATCCTGATCAAATTACCAATGGCATTTTTCACAGAACTAGAGCAAGAAATCTTACGATTTGTATGGAAACACAAAAGACCCCGAATAGCCAAAGCAATCTTGAGAAGGAAAAATGGAGTTGGTGGAATCAGGCTTCCTGACTTCAAACTATACTACAAGGCCATAGTGATCAAGACACTATAGTACTGGCACAAAAATAGAAAAGAAGATCAATGGAATAGAATAGAGAACTCAGAAGTAAGCCCAAACTCATATGGGCACCATCTCTTTGACAAAGGAGGCACAAGTATACAATGGAAAAAAGACAGCCTCTTCAATAAGTGGTGCTGGGAAAATTGGACAGCAACATGTCAAAGAAGGAAATTAGAATACTTCCTAACACCATACACAAAAATCAACTCCAAATGGATTAAAGACCTACATGTAAGGCCAGACACTATAAAACTCCTAGAGGAAAACATGGGCAGAACACTCTATGACATCCATCAAAGCAACATCCTTTTTGACCCACCTCCTAGAATCATGGAAATAAAATCGAGAATAAACAAATGGGACCTCATGAAACTTAAAAGCTTTTGCATAGCGAAAGAAACCACAAACAAGACTAAAAGGCAACCCTCAGAATGGGAAAAAATAGTTGCCTATGGAACAACGGACAAAGGATTAACCTCCAAAATATACAAGCAGCTTATGAAGCTTCATACCAAAAAAGCAAATAACCCAATCCACAAATGGGCAGAAGACCTAAATAGACATTTCTCCAAAGAAAACATACAGATGGCCAACAAACACATGAAAAGATGCTCAACATCACTCATCATCAGAGAAATGCAAGTCAAAGCCACAATGAGGTATCACCTCACACCGATCAGAATGGCCATCATCACAAAATCTGGAAACAACAAATGTTGGAGAGGGTGTGGAGAAAAGGGAAATCTCCTGCACTGTTGGTGGGACTGTAAGTTGGTACAGTCACTATGGAAAACAATTTGGAGGTTCCTTAAAAACTACAAATAGAACTACCATATGATCCAGTCATCCCACTACTGGGCATATACCCAAAGAAAACCATAATCCCAAAAGAAGCATGTACCATAATGTTTACTGCAGCACTATTTACAATAGCTAGGACATGGAAGCAACCTAAATGCCCATTAACAAACGAATGGATAAAGAAGATGTGGCATATATATACAATGGAATATTACTCAGCTATAAAAAGGGATGAGATGGAGCTATATGTAATGAGGTGGATAGACCTAGAGTCTGTCATACAGAGTGAAGTAAGTCAGAAAGAGAAAGACAAATATTGTATGCTTACTCACATATACGGAATCTAAAAATGGTACTGATGAACTCAGTGACAAAACCAAGGACGCAGGTGCAGAGAATGGACTGGAGAACTCGAGGTTTGGGAGGGGGCAGGGGGTGAAGGGGAAGCTGAGATGAAGCGAGAGAGTAGCACAGACATATATATACTACCAAGTGTAAAATAGATAGCCAGTGGGAAGTTGTTGTATAACAAAGGGAGTTCGACTTGAGGATGGAAGATGCCTTAGAGGACTGGGACGGGGAAGGTCAGGGGGACTCGGGGGATGGTGGGGGGGAGTCAAGGGAGGGAGGGAATACGGGGATATGTGTATAAAAACAGACGATTGAATTTGGTGTACCCCCCCAAAATAATAAATAGATAAATAAAATTAAAAAAAAAGAGCAATGAAACTAAAAGATGGTTCTTTTTTTAAATTGGGATATAGTTGCTTTACAATGTTGTGTTAGTTTCTGTTATACAACAAAGTAAATCAGTTATATGTATACATATATCCTCTTCTTCTTGGACCTCCCTCCCACCCCACCCCCATCCCACCCATCTAAGTCACCACAGAGCACTGAGCTGAGCTCCATGTGCTATATAGAAGCTTCCCATTAGCTATCTGTTTTACACATGGCAGTGTATATATGCCTACACCAATCTCCCAATTCATCCAACACCCCTCCCCCATGTCCATGCTTGTTCTCTATGTCCATGTCTCTATTCCAGCCCTGCAAATAGGTTCATCTGTACCATTTTTCTGGAATCCACATATATGCATTAATATACAAAATTTGTTTTCCTCTTTCTGACTTACTTCACTCTGTGTGATAGACTCTAGGGCCATCCATGTCTCTACAAATGACCCAATTTCATTCCTTTTTATGGCTGAGTAATATTCCATTGTATATATGTACCACGTCTTTTTATCCATTCATTTGTTGATGGACATGTAGATTGGGATAAACAAAACTGATAAACCTTTAGTCAGCCTCAACAAGAAAAAAGGGAGAGGGCTCAAATCAATAAAATTAGAAATGAAAATCTAGAAGTGACAACAAACACCACAGAAATACAGAGGACAATAAGAGACTACTACAAGCAAGTATATGCCAATAAAATGGACAACCTATAAGACATGCACAACTCTAAGAAATATACAGTTCCCAAGATGGAACCAGGAAGAAATAGAAAATATGAACAGACCAATTGCAGTACTAAAATTGAATCAGTAATATAAAAATTCCCAAGAAACAAAAGTCCAGGACCAGGTAACTTCACAGGTGAATTCTATCAAACATTTAGAGAAGACTTAACACCCATACGTGAAACTATTCCAAAAAAATTTCAGAAGAATGAGCACTTTTAAACTCATTCTATGAGGCTGCCATAACCCTGATACCAAAACCACACAAAGATAACACATGCACAAAAAAGAAAATTATAGGCCAATATAATTGATGAACATAAATGTAAAAATTCTAAACAAAATACTAGCAAACCAAATCCAACAATACATTAAACAATCACACACCATGATCAAGTGGGATTTATCCTAGGAATGCAAGGATTTTTCAATATCCACAAATCAATCAGTGTGATATACCACATTAAAAAAACTGAAGAATGAAAACCATATCATCATATCAATATGTAGAAAAAATGTTTGCTAAAATTCAACATCTATGTATGATTAAAAAAACTGTTTAGAAAGTGGGCATAGAGGGAACCTACCTCAACATAATAAAGGTCATATATGACTAACCCATAGCTAACATCATGCCCAATGTCAAAAAGCTGAAAGCATTTCCTCTAAGATCAGGAAGAAGACAAGGATGCCCACTCTCACCACTTTTAGTTAACATGGTATTGGAAGTCCTAGCCACAGCAATCACAGAAGAAATAAAAGAATTCTAAATTGGAAAAGAAGTAAAACTATCACTCTTTTCATATCATATGATACTATATATAGAAAATCCTAAAGACACTACCAGAAAACTATTAGAGCTCATCAATTAATTCAGTAAAGTCACAGGATAAAAGAATTAATAGACAAGAATCTCCTACATTTCTATACATTAACAATGAAAAATCAGAAAGAGAAATTAAGGGAACAATGCCATTTACCATCAGGTCAAAAAGAATAAAATACGTGGGAATAAACCTACCAAAGGAGGCAAAAGACTGGTACTCTGAAAACTATATGATGAAAGAAATCAAACATGACACAGATGGAGGTATACCATGTTCTTGGATTGTCAAAATGACTATACTACCCAAGGCAATCTGCAGATTATATGCAATCCCCATCTAATTAACAATGGCATTTCTCACAAAACTTGAACAATTTTTTTTTTAGTTTGTATGGAAACACAAAAGACCCTGAATAGCCAAAGCAATCTTGAGAAAGAAAAATGAAGCTGGAGGAAACAGACTCCTTGACTTCAGACTATACTATACTACAAAGCAACAGTAATCAAAACAGTATGGTATTTGAAAAAAAAACCCAGAAATATAGATAAATGGAACAGAATAGAAACCCCAGAAGTAAATCTATGCACCTATGGTCAATTAATCTATGACAAAGGAGGCAAGACTATACATGGAGAAAAGATAGTCTTTTCAATAAGCAGTGCTGGGAAAACTGGACAGCTACATGTAAAAGAATGAAATTAGAACATTCTTTAACACCATACACAAAAATAAACTCTAAATGTATTAAGGAACTAAATGTAAAACAAGATACTATTAAACTCCTAGAGGAAAACCTAGGCAGAACACTCTTTGACATAAATCACAGCAAGATCGTTTTTGACCCACCTCCTAGAGTAACAGAAATAAAAACAAAAACAAACAAGTGGGGCCTAATGAAACTTAAAAGCTTTTGCACAGCAAAGGAAACCATAAACAAGATGAAAAGAAAACCCTCAGGATGGGAGAAAATATTTGCAAACAATGCAATCGACAAAGGTTTAATCTCCAAAATATACAAGCAGCTCATGCTGCTCAATATCAAAAAAAAAAAAAAAAAAAAAAAAAACCCAATCCAAAAAAAAAAAAAAAAGAAAAAGAAAAAAAAGGAAAGAAAGAAAGAAAAAAGAATACACCTACCAATGGAAAAATTCTCACAGAGCACCTGCCGAACACTAGCAGAGGACCTTGGACACATAAAAGGACAGGAAAGATCCCTGCATAACTGGGTAGGAAGGAAAAAAGAAAAGGAGAGGAAGTGGAATGGGACTTGCATCCCTGGTGTGGGGAGCTGAAGGAGAGGAGAGGTTCCTGCATCTGGTGAAGTCCCCTCACTGGTGGGGATATTGGCTGAGACAGAAGGAGAGCTTCATGGGCTTGGAGGAAAGCAGAGCAAATGGTCTGCTGCAGACATGACAGAGTAAGACCTACACAGAAGGTCTGTGCCACAGCCCATTATGCACTAGCCTGAGACATGTGTCTGCCAGTGTGGTCAGGGGCTGTGTGCTGGAACGTGGGGCAGGCCCAGGGAGAGGACTGATGTTGGCTATGAGGAGACAACATGAGGGGATGGGAGTGAGGAGCTCCACAACTGGTGGTCCAGGCTTCCTCCACAACTGCTTGTGGAGGAAGCCTGGACCACCATAGAAGTGAAGCACTATTGCTGAGTGATGCACAAAGGGCAGAGCCACCATTGTGAGCTCTCTCCCCATGCACCAGCCTGTGCCTCCCTGGCACTAAGAAGGGCTCCCACTGGGGTGGGCACTTGCACCCCAGGAAACTGCCTCCTCTGTGCACCCTCTCCACCACGGCAGGCTCTTGTGTCCCCAGCTATCACCTCTTCCACACCCCATCCCCACCAAGAAGGGCTCTCATGTCCCTGGCTACCACCTCCTCCATATCCCCTCCCCACAGGGGTGAGCTCTTGTGCCCCCACTTGCCACTGCCTCCACTCCCCCTCCCTGCCGGGGTGGGCTCATGTGCTCCAGGGCAGCCTCAGGAGCAGACACCTGTGGATGGCCCACAGGCAGAGGTAGGGCTGAAACCACAGCTGATCCCCAGGGGCCATGCAACTAAGGAATAAGCACTGAAATCTCTCCTCACAACTGCACAAACTGCAGATTTACACCCTCGCAACTGGCTTTGTAAACTCAGTACCTGTAGAACATCTGAACATACAATGAGTGCTCCCACAGTCAAGACAGGTCTAGCTTTAGCAGCCAAGTGGGGTCTAGCTTTAGCTTTTGTGTGTATGGACATTGTGAGCACATATACAATGGGGTTGGGTCAGACCAGAGTCTGAGCTGCCCTCATAGTGCCTACAGCAGGTCCAGATCCATGATTACTGCAATCCTGGGACCTGACTTCAGTAGATCTACACTGGTGGTCTGGTGAAAACAACACCTGAGAAGCACCAGGACCAATTGCCTGCATAACCACAGTTAAGGTGGGGCCGAGAGCAATACCAACAGCAGTGCAATCTGAGAGCCCACATAATGGATGAAAGTTGACAATAGAGCACATCCATGGATGAACAACTCCAGAGGAGGAATACTCAGTGGCTTCTCTCACAGTGGGTGTGCTCCAATCCCCCTACCTCACACAGCAGGTCAGAAACACAGCTAAGAAACAGATATTGGGGCCTCCACTCCAACAAGTAGGGAGCAACCCCCACCACTGACAAGGCAGTGACAACCACAGAGCAAAGGGAAGGGCCTGCTTAATATGCAGTACAGGCTCTGGTTATCACAGCATGAGTCACATCTATCAACGGGATAATGGCCTGTATACACTGAGAAAAGAGGTGGCAGACATCTGTACTAAAAACTGCCCTTGCAGCAAAAAATATTAAACCTACACAGACTACACAGGGATGTTCCAACATAAAAATAGCCCTCCAAGACAGTCTGAGGGTCTGGCGTCAAGAGAAAGAGCCACCAGAGCATTCCGCCTTGAAGGCCAGCAGGGCTTGAGTACAGGAGCTCCACAGGGCTGGAGGAAACAGAGACTCTACTCTTGGAGGGTGCACACAAGGTCTCATGTGCACTGGGACCCAGCACAAAGCAGTGCCTCCATAGCAACCTGGGCTAGACATACCTAGATGTCTTGGAGGGTCTTGTGGGGAGGCAAAAGTTGGCTGTAGCTCACTGTGGAGTAAAGGAGACCAGTAGGAGAGGCCACAGGGAATATTGACCTGTGTGAGCTCTCCCAGAGGTCTGCATTTTGGCACCAAGACCTGGCCCCACCAACAACCTGTAGGCTCCAGTGCTGGAAAGACTCAGGCCAAACAACCAACAAGATAGGACCACAACCCCACCCATCAGAAGACAGGCTATCTAAAGTCTTACTCAGCTCAAAGCCTCCTCAAGATACACCCCTTGACATGGCCCTGCCCACCAGAGGGAGAAGATCCAGTTCCAACCACCAGAGGGCAGGCACCAGTCCCAATAGGACACCTATACAAGCCCCGGGACCAACCTCACCCACCAGAGGTTCAGACACCAGAAGCAAGGGGAAGTATGATCCTGCAGCCTCTGGAAAAGAGACCACAAACACAGAAAGGTAGACAGAATGAGATGACAGAGAAATATGTTACAGAAAAAGGAACAAGATAAAAATCCACAAGAACTAAGCGAAGAGGAGATAGGCAATCTGCCTGAAAAAGAATTCAGAGTGATGATAGCAAAGATGATTCAAAATCTCAGAAAATGAATGGATGCACAGACTGGGAAGATAAAAAATGTTTAACAAAGAGAAAGAAGATTTAAAAACCAAATGGAGATGTACAACAGAATAACTGAAAGGAAAAATACACTAGAAAGAATCAATAGCTAAATAACTGAGGCAGAAGAATGAATATGTAACCTGGAAAACAGAGTGGTGTAAATCACTTCCACAGAACAGAATAAATTAAAAAGAATGAAAAGAAATGAGGACAGTCTCAGACACCTCTGGGACAACATTAAATGCACCAACATTCACACTAAAGGGGTCCCAAAAGAAGAGAAAGGGAAAGGGCCTGAGAAAATATTTGAAGAGATTATAGCCAAAAACTTCCCTAACATGGGAAAGGAAACAGTCACCCAAATCTAGTAAGAACATATAGTCCCATACAGGATAAACCCAAGGAGGAACATGTCAAGATATACGTTAATCAAAATGACAGGGACTTCCTTGGTGGTTCAGTGGTTAAGAATCTACTTGCCAGTGCAGGGCACATGGGTTTGATCTCTGCTCCAGGAAAATCTCACATTCCATGGAACAACTAAGCCCATGAGCCACAACTATTGAGCCTGTGCTCTAGAGCCCATGAGCCACAACTATTGAGCCTGCATGCCACAACTACTGAAGCCAACATGCCTAGAGCCCTTGCTCTGCAACAAAGAGAAGCCACTGCAATGAGGCAACTGCACACCACAATGAAGAGTAGCCCCCACTCACTGTAACTAGAGAAAGCCCATGTACAGCAATGAAGGCCCAATGCAGCCGATAACTAACTAAATAAATGTATTAAAAAATCAAAATGACAAAAATTAAATACAAAGAAAAATATTAAAAGCAGCAAGGGAAAAGCAAGAAATAACACACAAGGGAATCCCCATGAGGTGATCAGCTGATATTTCTGCAGAAACTCTGCAGGCCAGAAAACAGTGGCATGATATATTTAAAGTGATGAAAGGGAAAAACCTACAACAAAGAATACTCTACCCAGCAAGGCTCTCATTCAGATTTGACAGAGAAATCAAAAGCTTTACAGACGAGCAAAAGCTAAGAGAATTCAGTACCACCAAACCAGCCTTACAGCTAATGCTAAAGGAAATGCTCTAGGTGGGGGAAAAAAGAGGGCACAACTAGAAACAAGAAAATCACAAATGGGAAAGCTCACCAGTAAAGGCAAACATAAAGTAATAATAGAAAAATCATCCAGATGCAAATAGGATAACAAAACAAGCAACCATGAGAAGAGGAGATTACAAATGCAGGAAATGGGAACTGCATTTGAAATTAAGAGACAAGCAACTCAAAACAACTTTGTGTATATATAGACTGCTATATCAAAACCTCATGAGAACTGCAAACCAAAAATCTACAATAGATACACACAAAAAAGATAAAGCAACCCAAACACAACACTGCAGACCCAAACCACAAGAGAAGAGAACAAAACAAGGGAAGAAAGAAGACTGATAAAAACAAATCCAAAACAATTAAGAAAATGGGAATAGGAACATACTTATCAATAATTACCTTAAATATAAATGGATTAAATGCTGCAAAAGCCATAGACTGGCTGAATGGATACAAAAATAAGACCCCTATATACACTGTCTACAAGAGATCCACTTCAGACCTAGGGACACATATAGAATGAAACTGAGTGGATGCCAAAAATTTTCCATGCAAATGGAAATCAATAGAAAACTGAAGTACCAATAGTCACACCAGACAAAATAGAGTTTAAAATAAAGTCTGTTATAAGAGACAGGGAAGGACACTACATAATGACCAAGGGATCAGCTCAAGAAGAAGATATAACAATTGTTAATATCTATGCACCCAATATAGGAGCATCTCAATATATGAGGCAAGTGCTAACAGCCATAAAAGGGGAAATCAACAGTAACACAATAATAGTGGGTGACTTTAACACCCAACTTACACCAATGGACAGATCATCCAGACAGAAAATCAATAAGGAAACACAAGACTTTAATGACAAATTAGGCCAAATGGAATTAATTGATATTTTTAGATCATTCCATCCAAAAGCAGCAGAATACACTTTCTTCTGAAGTGCGCATAACATTCTTCAAGATAGATTACATCTTTGGCCATAAATCAAGCCTTGGTAAACTTAAGAAAAATGAACTCATACCAAGCTTCTTTTATGACAACAACTCTATGAGATTAGAAGTAAATTACAGGGAAGAAAAACCTGTAAAAAACACAAATACATGGAGGCTAAACAATATGTTAATAAACAACCAATGGATCAGTTAAGAAATCAAAGAGGAAATAAAAAAAATACCTAGAGAAAAATGACAATGAAAACAAGATGATACCAAACTTACGGGATGAAGCAAAAGCAGTTCTAAGATGCAAGTTTACAGCAATACAATCTTACCTCAGTAAACAAGAAAAATCTCAAACAACCCAACCTTACACCTAAATCAACTAGAGAAAGAGCAAACAAAACCCAAAGTTAGTAGAAAGAAAGAAATCAAAGATAAGAGCAGAAAGAAATGAAATAGAGACAAAAAATAAAAATAAAAAAGATCAATGAAACTAAAATCTGGTTCTTTGAAAAGATAAAGTTGATAAACCTTTAGCTAGACTTATCAAGAAAAAAAAAGGAGAGGGCTCAATAAAATTAGAAATGAAAAAGAAGTTACAACTGACACCACAGAAATACAAAGGATCACAAGAGATTACTACAAACAACTATATGCCAAAGAAATGGACACCTAGAAAAAATAAACGAATTCTTAGAAAGGTACATTCTTCCAAGACTGAACCAGGAAAAAAGCAGAAGATATGGACAGACCAATCACAAGCACTGAAATTGAAGCTGATCAAAAAACTTCCAACAAATGAAAGTCCAGGACCAGATGGTGTCACAGGTGAATTCTATCAAACATTTAGAGAAGAGTTAACACCTATCCTTCTGAAACTATTCCAAAAAATTTCAGAGGAAGAAACACACCCATGCTCATTCTCTGAGGTCACCCCTGATACCAAAACCAGACAAAGATACCACAAAAGAAAATTACAGGCCAACACCACTGATGAACATAGACGCAAAAATCCTCAACAAAATACTAGCAAATAGAATCCAACAATACATTTAAAGGATCAAACACTGTGATCAAGTGGGATTTATCCCAGGAATGCAAGGATTCTTCAATATACGCAAATCAATTAATGTGACACACCATACTAACCAACTGAAGAATAAAAACCATATGATCATCTCTATAAATGCTGGAAAAGATTTTGACAAAATTCGACACCGTTTATGATTAAAAACACTCCAGATAGTGAGCATAGAGGAAACCTACCTTAACATAACAAAGGTCATATACAACAAACCCACAGCTAACATGGTTCTCAGTGGTGAGAAGCAAAGCATTTCCTCTTAGATTAGGAATGAGACAAGGATGTCCACTCTCACCCCTTTTATTCAACATAGCTTTGGAAGTCCTAGCCATGGCAACCATAGGAGAAAAAGAAATAAAAGGAATCCAAATTGGAAAAAAAAGTAAAACTATCACTGTTTGCAGATGACATGATACTCTACATAGAAAATCCTAAACATGCTACCAGAAAAGCACTAGAGCTCATCAATGAGTTTGGTAAAATTACAGGATAAAAAATTAATACACAGAAATCTCTTGCATTTCTGTATGCAAACAATGAAAGACAGAAAGAGAAACTAAGGAAACAATCCCATTTGCCACTGCATCTAAAAGAAT
The DNA here is from genome assembly GCF_030028045.1 of Hippopotamus amphibius kiboko. NCBI lineage: Eukaryota > Metazoa > Chordata > Mammalia > Artiodactyla > Hippopotamidae > Hippopotamus > Hippopotamus amphibius. The sequence goes on from NC_080186.1 coordinate 110,202,680, forward strand.
AAAATACCTAGGAATAAACTTACCTAAGGAGGGAAAAGACCTGTACTCTGAAATCTACAAGATGCTGATGAAAGAAATCAAAGATAACACAAACTAATGGAGAGATATACCATGTTCTTGAACTGGAAGAATCAATATTGTCAAAATGACTATACTATCAAAAGCAATCTACAGATTCAATGCAACCCCTGTCAAATTACCAATGGCATTTTTTACAGAATTAGAACAAAAATTTTTGTAATTTGTGTGGAGTCACAAAAGACCCTAAATACCCAAAGCAATCTTGAGAAAGAAAAATGGAGATGGAGGAATCAGGCTCCCTGACTTCAGACTATACTACAAAGCTATAGTAATCAAATGGTATGGTACTCACACAAAAACAGAAGTATAGATGAATGAAACAGGACAGAAAGCCCAGAAATAAACCCACACACCCATGATCAATTAATCTACAATAAAGGAGGTAAGACTATACATTGGAGAAAAGACAGTCTCCTCAGTAAGTGGTGCTGGGAAAACTGGACAGCGACATGTAAAAGAATAAAATTAGAACACTCTAACATCATCTACAAAAATGAACTCTAAAAGGATTAAAGCTCTAAATGTAAAACCAGATACTATAAAACTCTTAGAGGAAAATATAGGCAGAACACTCTTTGATATAAATTGCAGCAATATCTTTTTGGATCCACCTTCTAGAGTAATGAAAATAAAAACAGAGATAAACAAATGGGGCCTAATGAAACTCTTGCACAGCAAAAGAAACCATAAACAAAATGAAAAGACAACCCACAGAATGGGAGAAAATATTTGCAATCAATGTAACCAGTAAGGGATTAATCTCCAAAAAACACAAACAGCTCATGCATCTCAATATCAAAAAAACAAACGACCCAATCAAAAAATGGGCAGAAGATCTAAACAGACATTTCTCCAAAGAAGGCATACAGATGACCAAAAAGCACATGAAAAGATGCTCAACATCACTAATTGTTAGAGAAAGGCAAATCAAAACTACAATGAGGTATCACCTTACATCAGTCAGAGTGGCCATCATCAAAAAGTCTACAAGCAATAAATGCTGGAGAGAGTGTGGAGAAATGGGAACCTTTCTATGCTGTTGGTAGGAATGTAAACTGATACAACCGTTACGGAAAACAGTATGGAAGTTCCTTAAAAAACTAAATATAGAATTACCATATGATCCATCAATCTCACTCCTTGCCATATATCCAGAGAAAACCATAATTTGAAAAGATACATGCACCCCAATGTTCGATGAAGAACTATTTACAATAACCAAGGCATGGAAGAAACCTAAATGTCCATCAACAGAGGAGTGGATAAAGATGATGTGGTACATACATACTATGGAATATTACTCAGCCATAAAAAGAATGAAATAATGCCATTTGCAGCAACATGAATGGACCTAGAGATTATCATACTAAATGAAGTCAGAAAGACAAATATCATATGATATCACTCATATGTGGAATCTATAAAAAATGATACAAATGAACTTATTTACAAAACAGAAAAAAGTCACAGATGTAGAAAACATACTTATGGTTACCAGGGGGAAAATGTGGGGAGGGATAAATTGGGAGATTGGGATTGACTTATATACACTGCTGTATATAAAACAGATAACTAATAAGGACCTATTGTATAGCACAGGGAACTCCACTTGATACTCTGTAAAAGTTACATAGGAAAAGGACCTAAAAATGAGTGGATATATGTACAACTGATTGACTTTGCTATACACTTGACACTAACACAACATTGTATATTAACTATACTCCAATGAATTTTTTTTAAAAAAACTAAAAATAGAGCTACCATTATCCTGCAATCCCACTCCCAGGCATATATCCAGAGAAAACCATAATTAGAAAAGATACATTCACCCCAATGTTCATTGCAGTACTATTTACAACAGACAAGACATGGAAGCAACCTACATGTCCACTGACAGATAAATGGATAATGAAGATGTGGTATATTTATACCATGGACTATATATACTTAGCCATAAAAAATAATTAAATAATGCCATTTGCAGCAACATGGATGGACCTAGAAATTATTATACTAAGTTTCGTAAGCCAGACAGAAAAAAATAATATCATATGATATCGTTTATGTGTGGCATCTAAAAAAATACACAAGTAGACTCATATACAAAACAGACCAAAAGACATAGAAAACAAATTTATGGTTACCAAAGGGGTTTGCGGAGGAAGAATAAATTAGGAGTTTGGGATTAACATATACACACTACTGTATATAAAATAACCAACCAGGACCTACTGCATAGCACAGGGAATTTTATACACACACACATACACACACACACACACACACACACGTGTGTGTGTGTGTGTATAACTGAATCACTTTGCTGTATATCTGAAACTAACACAACACTATAAATCAACTATACTTCAATTTAAAAAAAAGAAAGTGGGGGTAGCAATACTCAGATAAAATAGACTTTAAAACAAAATCATAAAGAAAGAAAAAGGACAGTATATAATGATAAAGAGATTAATACAAGAAGAGGATTGTACACTTGTTAACATATATGCACCCAACATGGGGCAGTAAATACGTAAAACAAAGACTAACAGACATAAAAGGGGAAAGTGACAGGAATGCAATAATAGTTGGAGACTTTAACACCCCACTAATATCAATGGACAGATCCTCTAGTCAGAAAATCAATAAGGCAATAGAGATCCTAATTGACACAATAGACCAGTTGGACTTAACTCATACCTACATTCAAAAAAATAAAAAACGGAATATACATTCTTTCAAGTTTGAATGTAACAAATTTAAGAGGATAAACTATTTCAAGCATCTCTTTTGATCAAACGGTATGAAAGTAGAAATCAACCACAGAAAGAAAAACAAGAAATAAAGATTATATGGAGAATAAAAAACATGCTACTCAAAAACCAATGGGCTTGGGACTTCCCTGGTGGCGTAGTGATTAAGAATCCACCTGCCAATGCGGGGGACAAGGATTCAATCCCTGGTCTGGGAAGATCCTACATGCCATGGAGCAACTAAGCCCGTGAGCCACAACTACCGATCCCACATGCCACAACTACTGAAGCCTGTGTGCCTAGAGCCCGTGCTCTGCAACAATAGAAGCCACCACAATGAGAAGCCTGTGCACCACAACAAAGAGTTGCCCTGCTCATTGCAACTAGAGAAAGCCTGTGCAGCAACAAAGACCAAACGTAGCAAATAAATACATAAATAAGTGTATATATATATATATATATATATATATATATATATATATAAACCAATGAGCCAATGATGAAATCAAAGACGAAATAAGAAAACACTTTCATACAGACAACAATGAAAACACAACCATACGAAATCTATGGGATGTAGCAAAAGCAGTTCTATCAGGGAGGTTCATAGCAATACAGGCTTTCCTCAAAAACCAAGAAAAATCTCGAATAAACAACTTAATGTACAACCCAAAAGAATTAGGAAAAGTAGAACAAACAAAGCCCAAAATTATCAGAAGGAAGTGAATAATAAAGATCAGAGAAGAAATAGAGATAAAAAATAGAAAAGAATAAAGCCAAGAGCTGATTTTTTGAAAGGATAAACAAAAATCAACAAACCTCTAGCCAGGCTCACCAAGAAGAAAAGAGAGAAGACACTCCCCACCCCCCCAAAAAAAATTAAGGAAAGACGAAATATATGATCCTCCAGAAACACACAAAAAAATCATAAGAAAATACTATGAACACTTTTATGCCAACAAATTGGACAACTTAGAAGAAATGGACAAGTTTCTAGAAACATACAGCCTGCCAAAACTGCATCAAGAAGAAACAGACAATTTGAACAGACCAATTACTAGAAGCGAAATAGAATCTGTAATAAAAAACTAAAACAAACAAACAAAAACTCTCTGCAAACAAAAGTCCAGGACCAGATGGCTTCACAGGGGAATTCTATCAAACATACAAAGAACTTATACTGATCCCTCTCAAACTCTTTTAAAAGACTGAAGAGGAGAGAACACTCTCACAATCATTCTATGAAGCCACTATCACCCTGACCCCAAAACCAGACAAAGACAATACCAAAAAAAAAAAAAAAAAAGAAAATTACAGGCCAATATCTTTGATAAATATAGATGCAAAAATCCTCAACAAAATATTAGCAAACTGAATCCAACAACACATAAAAGGGATCAACACTACAATCAATTTGGATTCATTCCAAGGTCACAAGCATAGTTCAACATATGCAAATCAATGTGATACACTGCATCAACAAAAGACAAAAACCAAATGGTCATCTTAATAGATTCAGATAAAGCTTTCGACAAAATTCAGCATCCGTTCATGACACAAACTCACCAAAGTGGGTACAGAGGGAACATATCTCAACATAATAAAAGCCATTTATGACAAACCCACAGCCAATATAATATTTAATGGTGAAAAGCTGAAAGCCTTACTGCTAAATTCTGGAACAAGACAAGGATGCCCACTCTCACTACAGCTCAACATAGTGTTGCAAGTCCTAGCCACAGCAAACAGACAAGAAAAAAATGAAAGGTATCCAAATTGGAAGGGAAGAGGTAAAATTGTGTTTATATTCAGATGACATGATACTCCATGTAGAAAACCCTAAAAACTCTACACAAAAACAATTAGTAATAAGTGAATTCAGCAAGGCATCAGGATACAAGATTAATATACAGAAATCTGTTGCATTCCTTTACACTGAAAGAAATAAAGTTAAAACACAATCCCATTTAAAATCACGTCAAAAAATACCTAGAATGAAAACTAACCAATGAATGACCTATATGCTGAGAACTATAAAACAGTGAGAAAGGAAACTGAAGATGATTCAAGGAAATGGAAAGATATTCCATGTTCTTGGATTGGAAGGATTAATATCATTAAAATCACCATATTACCCAAAGTCATCTACAAGATTTAATGCAATCCCTACTTTTCGTAGAACTAGAACAAATAATCCTAAAATTTATATGAAACCAAAAAACACCCGCAACTGCCAAAGCAATCCTGCGGACAAAGAATAAATCTGGAGGCATAACCCTCCTGGCCTTCAGACAATACTACAAAGCTACAGTAATCTAAACAGCATGGTATTAGCACAAAAACAAATATATGGATCAATGGAACATAATAGAGAGCCCAGAAATAAACCCACACACCTATGATCAATTAATCTTTGACAAAGGAGGCTATAATATACAATGGAGAAAAGACAGTCTCTTCAACAAGTGGTATTGGGAAAGCTGGACAACCTCATGTAAATGAATAAAATTAGAATACTCCCTCACACCACATACAAAAATAAACTCAAAATGGTTTAAAGACCAAATTTAAGACATGACACCATAAAACTCCCAGGAGAGAACATAGGCAAAACATTCTCAGACATCAATTGTAGCAATATTTTATTAGATCAGTCTCCCAATGCAAAAGAAATAAAAGCAAAAATAAACAAATGAGGCCTAATCAAACTTACAAGCTTTTGCACAGCAAAGAAAACCATACACAAAATGAAAAGATAACCTACAGAATGGGAGAAAATATTTGCAAACGGCATGACTGACAAGGTGTTAATATCCAAAATATACAAACAGTTCCTATAACTCAAAAAAAAAAACAACCCAATCAAAAAATGGGCAGAAGAACTAAATAGACATTTATCTAAAGATGGCCAACAGGCACATGAAAGGATGCTCAACATTGCTAATTGTTAGAGAAAGGCAAATCAAAACTATAATGAGGTCTCACCTCATATTGGTCAGAATGGCCATCATCAAAAAGTCTATAAATATTAAATGCTGGAGAGAGCATGAAGAAAAGGGACTCCTACACTGTTGGTGGGAATGAAAATTGGTACAGCCACTACGGAAAACAATATGGAGTTTCCTTAAAAAACTAAAAATACAGCTACCATATGATCCAACAATCCCACTCCTGGGTATTTGTTCAGAAATGATGAAAACCCTATTTTGTAAAGATACCTGCATCCCAATGCTTATAGAAGCACTATTTACAATAGACAGCACATGGAAGCAACCTAAGTGTTCATTAACAGACGAATGGACAAAGATGATGTGGTATATATAATATATGCACGATGGAATATTAGCCATGAAAAAGAATGAAATATTGCCATTTGTAGCAACAGAGGAAACTAGAGATTATCATACTGAGTGAAGTCAGAGAAAGACAATTATACAATATCACTTATATGTAGAATCTAAAAAAATATTATTTGCAAAACAGAAATAGACTCACAAAGAAACAAACTTATGGTTACCAAAGGGGAAATAAGAGAGGAGGAATAAATTAGGATCTTGGGATTAACAGATACATACTACTATATATAAAGTAGATAACAAGGATTTACTGTATAGCACGGGAAGCTATATTCAATACCTTGTAATAGCCTATAATGGAAAAGAATCTGAAAAATGTATATATGTATAACTGGATAATTTTACTGTATATCTGAAACACAATATTGTAAGAAAAAAAACTATACTGAAATTTAAAAAATATATAAAGAGGGGGACTTCCTAGGTGGCACAGTAGTTAAGAATCCGCCTGTCAATGCAAGGGACATGGGTTCGATCCCTGCTCCAGGAAGATCCCACATGCCGTGGAGCAACTAAGCCTGTGCACCACAACAACTGAGCCTGTGCTTTAGAGCCCATGAGCCACAACTATTGAGCCCATGTGCTGCAACGACTGAAGCCCACATGCCTAGATCCCATGCTCTGCAACAAGAGAAGCCACGGCAATGAGAAGCCCCCACACCGCTACGAAGAGTAGCCCCCACTCACCTCAACTAAAGAAGAAAGCCCGTGCACAACAAAAAAGACCCAACACAGCCAATAAAATAATTAATTAATTAATTTAAAAAAAAAGAAAAAGAATATATATCACTGAATCACTTTGCTGTACACCAGAAACTAACATAGCATTGTATATCAACTATACTTCAATTAAAATAAAAGAAAAAAGAAAAAATCGGAACCTAAATCTTTTACCTTAAACCGTAAGCTATTGAGCACACTCCAAGAATGTTCCTAAATGTTCCGCAGAGAATGTGGAGCCTGCAGTGTGAAAATGGCTTGGGCCATGATTCTTCTTTACTTATTTATTTTTTTTTGTAATTCCTTATGTTTTCCTCTGCTGATTCCTTTCTTTCCTGAACCTTTTTATTTTTTTTCTTCACATCTTTATTGCACTATAATTGCTTTACAATGTTGTACCAGTTTCTGCTGTACAACAAAGTGAATTGGCTGTATTTATACATATACAACGTTGCCTCTGTAAAGCTTTATTCCTGTCCCCCAGCAAAGATAACCCAAGAACCTCTCATACCCACCGGCTTCACCAGTTTGGAAGTCTCCCCTCTACTAACGCAAGGTCCCCGGAAAGGCCCCAAGCCTGGGTTCTAACGCCAGGCTTGTCATTAACTGGCTGTGTGGCTTTGGCTGGACCCAGTCTCTATGAGCCCACTGACCCTCATCTGTAAGACGGGGCACTAGACTTGGATGATCTCCAAGGTCCCTGCTGACCTGGCCCCTTTCTCTCCTCATCAAGTAAACAGAACGTGAAAGTAACAGGGGGACCTCCATGCAAAATGTCCTCTCCTTCCTACAACAGGATGTCTATATGTGCCTGTTTCATACTAAACATTTCTTTTCCTGGGAAAACACAAAGGCCATCCTTTTGCTCCAAAGTGAAGTGGAGAGTGAATTGGCCCCAGAAGAGGGAGTGGAGGGATCCAGCCACCTGGTGTGCAGTGGCTTTGAGCAGAGATATGACCACAGGAGGTGGTGGGAAGCTTGTCCTCTAACCTGGTGGCACCAGTTGCTCCTCCAGACCTCAGCCCACGCCTCAGCTCATCCTCTTGACAGGCTCTCACCGTGCTCCTGGCTGCTGTCACCACTCAGAGCTCGCTCCAGCCTCAGCCACCAGCAGGGCCTGATAGTGGACTCTTAATTTGATTGTGTTCTTTTGGCCTCCAGCTGAAATCCCTAAGGGCTCTGCCACGCACTCCAGCCCTGTGACCCTTGCCTTCCAGGAGCCAGGCAAGAAGCGAAGCCACCGGAGGTCCTTCAAACAGCAGGAAGGAGGGGCCTGCCCCCCTTCTTCACAGCTCCCTGTCTGCTGAGGAGGATCTGGGCCCCCCTCCTCCAACCTGCTGGAGGGTCTGGAAGGAGTCACAGATGTGGCCTGCGGGGGCAGGGTGAAAGGCAGAGGGGCTTTCCTGCGGTTGAGGAATAACCAGCCAAGGACCACTGGGCCCAGCACTAAGCAAAACAGGCACAGTGTGTAAGGACCTTGTGACACGGCCTGTGAGCGCCCCAGGGGCATGGGAACCAGCAACAGCACATTTCTCACCCCTCATCACCTACCCCCAGAGGATCAACTCAGGGGAGATGGGCCCTGCTCCCCAGCAGTGGAGCATGTGGTCCCGACACTGGAGCTCCACGGCAGATCTAAAAGCACAGCACTGAGCAGCAGTGCCCTGCAGGACAGTGTTGGCAGGGGCCCGACGACCTGACCTGGGTCAGTGCAGCTGGGTTGCAGTCAGGCTGGGTGTCAGTCTACACGGCAGCACCTGAGTTCTTTGAATCTGCATGGTGAGAGCAGCGACTCCACGATGCCATCTCATGCTTAGCCTAGACCTCCCATTTCTGTTCTTTTTTGATCTCTAAGGAGTGTACTGACCTCACTCTAAATATGCTGTCTCATTTTGTCATCCTAACTTCACTCTGGAACTTGGGGACTAATGGCCACACCAAGCCCATTGGAAGTCTTGTGTAAAGCAAACCAGTGATCATTTTTAAGTGACATATGTGAGGTCCCCCATTGTGCTAAAGCCTAGTCTGTCTTCACAATGCTTAGAATGTGTGTATGTGTGTAAAATGTATAACATATATTTATATATGTTGCTATAGCGATATGTTAAAGGCCAACATAACTGATGGACAGGGTCAGTGAGACGAAATGAAAGTCTTTTTGGTGGCTATTAAAGGAAAATGTGTATAAAGAAATAAAAAGTTTCCACAGCCTGTTTTGTTTCCCATTTCTGCACTAGTCCTTACACTGAGAGGGTGAGAATAGGAAAGACAAACTGTCACTAAGAGCTCACTTCACTGTCTAATGCTTAAAGTCTGAGTTTAAAAGAATGATTTATTCTCCTGTCATTTTGTAAAAATCTCCAGTCTAAAAATATAAAAGGGTAGTTCTTACATTTAGAGTGCCTTAGAATCAGCTTTGCAGATTATAGAAGCTACTTCCTGGGCTCCAATCCCAAGAAATTTCATTGATATGGGGCCCTAGAGTCTGCATGTTTTACAAAAACACAACCAGATGTTTCTGATGCAGGTGGGCTGCAGATCACAGTTTAAAACACATTGTTCTATAACACTGAATCAAAACTATAAATTTCTTTTCCTTTAATTAATAAGTTTTAATTGAAAAGTGTTTAAGTCCCACCATAAATGTTGACATAATGATCTTAAGATTTCCTTTGGGAAAAGTTCTTAGTGATGTTCTTTTGCATTCCAGAACTAAAAGAAAGCTATCATTCCACAATTATATCCTAGAGGCAGTAATAAGTTACAACAAACAACAACACAAACAAAAAATTCAACCATGATCACCACCACCACCACCAATAGCAAAAATATCCATCAACAGACTCAGGCCTGAGGTAGACATTTCCATGGTAGATGGATTGATTTTGACTTCTGCTTTTACACTTGGTTGTTTAAGTATTTTCCATGAGCGCCTCTGGCAGAATCAGCCGAATGGATGAAAAGTCAGTCAAACTATGAAGTATTACTCAAAGATAAAGTAGGAAACATCGAGGACCTCTTGCCCTGCAGTTATTCAAGTATCCCAGCAATTCTTCCTTCATCCCTGTGCCTCCAGGGCTGGAAGACATTGATGATATAATCAGCAATCAATGGAGAACTCAAATATTATTTATAAGAACTTCATTTTACGGACATAACATTTATGAAAGCAATAGAATTTAATCATATAAATCTCAGATCTGTTCAGGATCCAGTCACAACTTGCTTATGGGGAAAATTCCTAACAGCCATTCTTGTGTTTCGCCCTTTGAAAAGTAGTTCTTTACCCTATTAAAAAAGTTGCAAAAAATTTATCTTTGGAATGGAAGATTCTCCAATATTTAACTTTTCATAAATTATATTATTTTCCTCTATATGTCAGAAGCAGAATTCATTCTTAAAAATAAAATCAACCTACATGACCATCAATGTCTTCCAACTTGCCATAATTCAAATGAGAACCATGTTGGGTTCTGGGCAGGAAATAGGGTGAGAACCCTTTAAGAAAAAAATGGAAAGGAAGAAAGATGGCAGGTACCTAATGTAATGATTCAAACATGTACAACTATCTCTTGATCTGTCAACTTAAGACAGAAAAACAACGTGCAGAATTTATGCAGGGTTTATTATATCTGCCAGATTTTATTACTTCTAAAGTGAATACGCTAGGCACTTATTGAATTAGTTTTCTATTTCTGCTGTAACCAGTGACCATAAGTTTAGTGTCTTAAAAGAACACACTTTTATATTAATTATATTATATTATATTATATTATATTATATTATATTATATTATATTATATATTATATTAATTATATTATATTATATTATATTATTGTTCTGTAGGTTAGGAGTCCAACAAAAATCTCACTGGACTAAAACCAAGGGGTCAACAGGATTGCCTTCCCTTCTGGAGGTTCTAAAGGATAATCTCTTTCCTTGCCTTCCTAAAAAGTTTTTAGAGGCCACCACATCCCTTGGCTTTGACCCGCTTCCTACAACTTCAAAACTAGAACAGCAGGCTGAGTCCTTCTAATTTCACATCATTTTGACCTTCTTTTCTGCCTCCCAATTCTAAGGTCCTGTATAATTTCATGGGGCCCATTTGAATAGTCCAAGATAATTTCTTCATCTCAAGGTCTTTATCCTAATCACATCTGCAAAGTCGCCTTTGCTATGTGATGTAGTATATTCACGGGTTGGGGGAATTACAACAGGAACATCCTGGGGAGACAGTATTATTCTGCTGGTCACAACACTATTAACTGAGATGCCAACTAATATTGGAACTAAGAAAAGAAGAACTTCTCTAATTTCAACAAAGTTTAGTAAAAATAGGACATTACCTGAAGGCACAGTCAAGCAAAGACATTACCTAAAGCAAATCAAGACAAAGTCAACTTAGAACCCTAGAAGTGCTTCACTGATGTCCATAAAATTGCACAAGTACTAGTCTCTTTATATTGTTTGTTGTTTTTTTCCCCCAAACGTGGCTGTTTCCCCCCTCTAAGGCTGATTTTGATGGGAGAAATCTCATCCGAGATAAAAGCCTGTGGTGGAGGAAGTGAAGGTGGTGGTGGAGTGGCGCACCTGGGACCCCACTAACTTCTAACTCTAAACTTTCAGCTGGTCTCAATGGAATAGATGGAAGGGTTCTCCCACACCTACCCTTGCCTGAACAAAGGGATCCTCCTGTGCCTTCTCCAGGCTGCCAGGAAGAGGCGACGTGGTCGTTCCCTTGGAACTTGCCTTGTAAAGAAGGCAGGCACCAAGATATTAACTTCTCTGGGATTTTGTGGACCAGATGCTGGCCTTCTGTGTAGAGAGCTCCCTGACTTTTGCTCACACATCCCCGGGTTGGCCTAAGGCCCATGCTGCCTGGGCTGGCTGTGGAGGCTGAGCTCCTCAGGTGGAGCCATCTTGCTCTGTCTCCTCCAAACCAGGATCTGACCAGAAAGAAACGTAATCGTGCTTCTTAGGCTGGTGGAAAACACGCCTCCTCTTCCTCTCGGACTGGGGCAGCCCTTTCCTATGTTGGCCTGCTTTTTGTGGGAGTGGGGGAGGGGTGGGGAGGATGAGAGCAAGAGGAGCAGGGACCAGGGGGAGGAGTGAGAATAAAAAAAGCCTGGGGAGATGCTAGGGGAGGATGGGGAGGAGGAGTGGAAAATGGAGGCAGAGGAAGAGTGTGAATGCCAAGGAGGTTCCAGTCTCTGATCCCAGAATGGCAGCTGCTCTCTCTTGAACTTCCCCTGACCTCATGCTGGACACACCACACACACACAAACACACACACCAGCCTCCTCTCTCATCCTCCAACCTCGTTTTTTCACAGAACAGCCTCTTAGCCCCTGCCCCCTCCCATGCTCTGATTCTGGGAATTATTTCCTTTTTCTCTGGGTTTCCCCAGATTTAGGCACAGATTCCTCACCAGCAGCCAAGTGCTCGTCTGTGGATCTGGAGAGTCCAAGGGAGAGAAGTCATCCAGGAGAAGAGGAAACGCAGGCCACATGGGGTCATGGGGTCACCCTGAAGAATGTGAATCCAGCTATCCCAGGTCATTCTAGGTTGACATTTTTGAAGATGTCAAACTTCTTGGAAAGAAACTCTAAGAAGATCCTTGGTGCACGTCATTGTAGCAAATTATGCGATGAAATCCTAAACCAGGTGATCAATCCTCATTCCAAAGTCATGGATCAGCCTTAAGAAGGGCAAGCAGGTTGTGGGTATTAACTAAAGGAAATGAACAAAACTGGGGCAGATCCCACAAAGGCCCAGGTAGGAGAAGCAGCTTAGGCCAATGGCTAAGTAATCATCTGTATTAGTCAGCTCAGGCTTCCAGAGAAAAATACTACAGACTGGGTGGCTTAACCAGAAATCTCTTTTCACACATTCTGGAAGCCCAATATCACGATCAGAAGTTCCTGCCAATTCAGTTTCTGGTGCGAGCGCTCTACCTGGCTTGCAGAAAGCAGATGCCTCCCTGGGTCCTCACAAGGCCTTTTCTCCTTGCTTGAGCTGCGGTACGGCAGGAGCCCAAGCTCTCTGGTATCTCTTCACTTAAGCACACTAATTCTATCAGGTCAGGGCCCCAAGCTTATGACCTCATTTAATTTTAATTATCCTTAAAGGCCCCTTCTCCAAATACAGCTCCACTGGGGATTAGGATACAAGATAGGAATTTTTTGGGGGGGATACATACAATCAGATCATAACACCCTCCACAGCCTCCTCCTCCCATGAAGGCTCTGGTCTCTTAGCTCTGCTCACTGGGAACTTCCCAGGCACTGGGTCCTCCTATTCCTCTCCTCACAGACATCCTCCTTCTCTCTCTCTGACTCAGATGCCTCCACATGAGGCACAGCTGTTGCCTGGCTGACACTCAAAGGCAGTGGACTGACTTGCATTCACCTGGATGACTTTCAGAAGACAGGGGCCACCACTGACTGATACGCTTGCAGAAATGTGTTCACCGAGGAGACGGGCTGTGGTGGCAGAATAATGCTTCCCCAAAGAGGTCCACATCCTGGTCCCTAGAGTGTGTGAACATGTTACCTGACATGGCGAAAGAGACTTTGCAGGTGTGATTACATTCAGGCCCTTGAGATGGGGAGGTTGTCCTGGAGGGCCCCATGGAATCCCAAGGGTCCACGTAAGTGAAAGGGAGGAAGAAGAGTTGGGGTCAGAATAACGCGTTCTGAGAATGACTGGATCAGCCGTGACTGGCTCTGAAGACGGAAGGGGGCTATGAGAGTAGAATGTGGGCACCTTCCAGAGGCTGGAAAAGGCAAAGAAAGAGATCCTCCCCTAGAGCCTCCAGAAAGGACCTCAACCCCACTGTCACATTGATTTTAGCCCAGTGAGATGCATCTTGGAATTCTGATCTCCAGAACCATAAGATAATAAATGTGCGTGGTTTTAATTCACTAAGTGTGTGGTAATGTGTTACAGTAGCAACAGGAAACTCCTACAGTGGACATTGGTGGCCATTTGTTACCATGGCTGTAGACCAATTACTCTAGCCCCAGAAATGTGAACTTTCAAGCTTGTCAATTCTCAGTGGAGATAATGTAAATAATACTGGATGGTGTACCAAACCATCCCCTTATAAGAGGCTGAAACCCTCACCCTGGGCTCAGGGATAAACATCTAGTATGCTCCGAGGCTGGGTGGTACACGCGTGTATATTTGAGACAGGGTTGCATGGCCTTGGGCACTGGATTTACAATGTTCTCCACGGGGCTAGCTGCAGGGGGTTTTATCTGAACCCCCTGCCTGTGTATGAGGACCTTCCCACATTCTGCAACTTTTAAGGATCACATACTGGCTTTCACAGTTTTCCTAGGGGCTAAGATGTGGGTCTATTACCAAGAGCTGGCCAATCCCCATGAGTAACAATGACCCCAGCATTTGACAGGAGTTGAGAGGCACAAGGAGTAGGCCCTGGGGAAATTCTTCCTGTCCCGTGCAACAGAAGACTCTCCCCACCTCCAGATCCTTAGTTTAACACCGACCAGGTGCAGCAGAAGTCGCAGAGCCATGGGCGGTGTCTAGTGTCCAGGGCCAGTAGTGTCACCTGTGCAGAGCCACAGGGGTTGTCACTCAGCAGGGGGCACCCGTGCCCTTCCCATTTGGTCTGTGTGCTCCCTTCCATTGGCCTTGCTTATTCCTCCCTGTTTGTAGAGCCTGGTTCTCCAGTTGGCTGGAGAGTCTCTGAGCTAGCACTATCCCTTGAAGAAAGTATATTTCAGAGGAAAGGAGCCAGAGTCTATTTCTGATGGCTGCAGAGAGAGAAAGGAGGGGAAAGGGAGAAAGCAGGGAGGAGGAAAGGAAGCTTCTTCCTGGAAGTTGGCTGGGTGCTGAGTTCCTCTGCGTCTAGGATTCTCCGCAAGAGTCACTTTCCCCCTTAAGCCAGAGGCACCCTCAAGGATCCAGTCACTCCACTCCTTGCTCTCTGGTCTGAAAACACAAGCTGGCTTCCTTCTCCAGCCTCCGCGGCCCCGGCCCCCACCCCCACCCGCAGGGCGAACCAGTCTTACCCAGAAAGAGAAAACAAATCAACAAACAAACCAACCGCACTCTCCAAGCAAACACGTCATCTTTCTATCCCTTCTTTTGGTCATCCGCTTCTTTTTCAGAATCTTCATTTCCCGTATTCTGTATGGTGAGGAAAGCAAAAGCACGGTCCCTGGGGCACCATGAGAACCAAGCAGGAAGGACGTGCACAGACAATACACCGAGCAGCACTGTGAGAGGCAACCCTGAATCTGTGTGTCTATGCACAGGACACAGACATGTGCTTTCATTGTGTTCCTATAAATATATACCTGTACCCTTTGCTTTACGACTTCTTTATTACTAACAAACATTTTGGGTCAGTAACACACGATGCCAGAATTCATTTCCTTGGTGTGTAACGCAAGACAGAAGGGAAGAATGCCAGGAGGCTGGCAGAACCTGCCAGTATTTCAGATGAAAGCTTAGAGGTCCGTTACCTACGAGGGCGGAAATCACGACGTCACGTCCCCTTTCGGCAGCCGATGCGCCCATTGGTCGTCTGGGCAGGGGTGAGGGGAGATGACGGCCCAGGGACCCAGCGTGGGTGGGAGGAGGGGAGCCGCCTTAGAGGTCAGGGATGGGGCTTGGCTTATGTAAATCTTGCAGTGCAGGGGTGCCATTCCCGGCCAGCCACTCCCCGGGCTGTGGAAGTTTTCCGGAGATGTAGCTCGGATTTTCTTAGGAGAGTTGTTTGGAGGGGCGTGGAAGAGGAGGGGGTGCGGGGGGTGGTGGAGGGGCTGGGGTGGGGGTTGTGGCAAAGTGAGCGTGTGTGTACAGTGGAAGAGCCTAAGGCTGTGCGGGGACGGGGAGCGAAACATTCATACTTACCTGGCAGGGGAGATACCATGATCACGAAGGTGGTTTCCCCAGGGCGAGGCTCACCCATTGCACCGGGGGTGTGCTGACCTCTGCGATTTCCCCAAACGCGGGAAACTCGACTGCGAAATTTGTAGTAGTGAGGGACTGCGTTCGCGCTCTTCCCTGGCAATGAGTACAAAATGACAGATAAATCCAAGCAACTGGGATAGTGGGTGGAAAAGCGGTTGAGCAAGAACTGTGACCTTCTCGCTTATCCCAGAGTTTTGCAGTTTTTTTTTTTTTTAATCTTTTTCTCTAGCGCATTGGGTAAAGGTGGTAGATAAACCAGTAATGCTTCAATGAAAACTGGGAGGTCTGCATCACGGCCAATGCCTAGCCAGGTTCTTTCTTTCCCTGCACAAACCAAACACAGGCTTTTGCTACCACTGCAGATATAAGTTTCTCTGCAGATTTAAGCTTCAAGGGGTTTTCCTACTTCAGGATTTCATTCTGACTGTGGAGCTCTGTTCTATACCCTGCAAAAATCTTGCACAATCTTCACCGGTGTTTCCAACTTGGACTTCAAAGTAGGGGTGGCCCACCATACACACTCATAACGACCTCGGTTTATCCTCCTGCCAACAACAACAGAAAACGTGAAACAAAGACTTTGAAGAGACTGGGGCATCAGGTGAAAAAGGACAGTGCGTGGTTCTGGAGAGGTGGTAGGAAACAATGGCTCCAATTTACTGTCTGCAGAGAGTTTCCAAGCAAGGCACTCCAGGGCAAACTGAAAAGGAGCCCGGTGGACCTTGCTGAGTTGAGGACACTGAACCTGAAGTCCAGGGAGGCCAAAGGAGCTAGGGTCCACAGAACAGACTCCCAGAGGGGAGAGAGATGCTGAAAGTAAATCAGAGAGAACTGCAGAGGAGATCCCTCCTGCGTGCAGCACAGTACTGATCAGTGCAGCCCTGGCAGGAAACTCCCCAAGGTCAGGGGGAGAGCTTTGACAGGATCAGAGAACAGTGCCTGGCACTCACACAGATAGTGCTTGTCCCCAACAGATAGACTGCAAGGAAGAAAACAAAACAAAACAGACAGACAAAACCTCTCAATTCATGAGGGCGTGGGGTGGAGTACTCAGGAATGTCTTGCCTCAGGAGGGCAACTAGTTAGCCATAAACTGAGTGCTGCTCAGAACCACTTAGTGAATCATCAAAGCACGACCTGAAAGGATCAAACTGTTTGCAAGTAACTTGAATGCATCCCTGAAGAAAGCCCAACGTTTACAGGAACACACAACTCTCCATCATCCAACAAGGCAACATTCACACTATCTGGCATTCCATCAGAGATTCGGAGGTATCCAAACAGGCAGGGCAAATGACCCATAATGCAGAGACACATCGATCATGTGCAAACGACCCAGAGCTGACACCAGAGAAGGACATTAAAACATTTATTCCAACTGTATTCCGTAACTTCAAACAGTTCAGTAGACACATGGGAAACATAAAAAAGACCCAAATGAACTTCAAGAGATTAAAAAATAATAATAATAAGAGGGATGAAAACTACAACATACTGCAAGGGATTAACAGCGAGCAATTAGAAAATGCAGAAAACAAAATTTTTTTAAAATCATTTATTTATCAAGAGAAACTATTCCTTAGCCCAGATATTCATAGTTCACAGTTTCACAGTTCAGGAATACAGGTAAGTGCCAAACTTCCATGAAACTCAACCCAAAGAAATTATATGGCACTTAGAATGCTCCTTCAGGAACAGTCTGCCTTTATATTCCAAAATCACTTTGCACTCTGAAAGATACCAGCCTTCCTCATCTCCTCAAAATCTTTCATGGAATCATAATTTCTGTAGAAATCTGCATATGCCTTCTTTCTTGGTTCAGCCACAGCAAACTTACACAAAGTTGCAACTCCCAGGGAGACAATGAATGCTCCAACCATATGAAATCGCAGACGCTTGGCCAGAAGGCCACGCATCTGAGGTTTCATCAAAGAACTGGAAACCATGGTAGTTTTTCTCCTTGACAGCTCAACGATGACGTCCTTCCAGACAGATGGAGAAATGGACCACAAGAAACAAATTTTTTTTTTGAAGGTGGCAAAACAACAGTAATTGTTGACTTAAGTACAGAGGAAGGAGCAAACCCTTCTAATGAGTTCATTAGGTGCACAGGCAGCTTCCTAAAAGGTTCCTGGCAGCACCCACTTATCCAGCACGGAGCACAGCTCTGAGATGCCACCAAGGAAGGGGCTCGCCCACCAGGGAGTTCTTGTATTAAATACCCAGGTCGAAATAATGTGGGCCCCGTTTGCAAGGAGTTGAACTTTGTCTTGGGTTGGCAGTAATGTAGGAGGTCCATCCAGCTCCTCAGAGGGGAATGCAAAGATTTTCTGTGATTCTGTTTTCCTAGTCATCCAGTCAAGGCCTGGTCTGTGGCTCGGTGTGGTGGGGTGCCAGCCCAGTGAGTGCTGGCAGTGGTGACGTCATGAAGCGTTACCCACGAAAGGGTGTGGGTCCTCTGAAGTCCAGGATTTGAGGAATGGCCTGAGGACAGATTATGCTATTTTTAGTTGTCATGTTGAGCCCACTGTAAAACAGCCGCTGTGAGGAGAATCATGTCTGAGAGGGAATGCAGGCATCTCCATCTCTTTTTCTCCCCCAGTTCGGGATGGAGCTGGAAGGAGTTAAGGTACTCTTTAGACCAAGGCATGGCAGTTTTCTAGGCATGTTTAGAGATGTAGGTGCTCTTCCTGGAGGGCTAGATTATCCACCACTTTCAGTGCGTCACCACTTAGAGATCTTTGGGTCTGCCTGTTGCCTCCTGCACCAGTGCAGCTTTGTGAGGCCCTCACTGTTGTCTAATCCAGCCTGTGTCCCCTCCTCATCACACCCCAGCAGGTGCCCTGATCCCAGCGAGGGCTTCTTCTCATTGCCTCCCAAATTGGCCATAACGTAATTTTTTTGTGTGTAGTTGATTTACAGTGTTGTGTTAGTTTCAGGTGTACCACGAGGTGACTCGGTTATATTGGGTTGGCCAAAGAGTTGGTTCGGGTTTTTCGGTAACAAACTTCAGAAGAAACAGATTTGAATAGGAATTGCATTGACTCTGCAGATCACTTTAAGTCGAAAGCCACAGTCCCAAATGAAAGGGTGCAGGCGCCCTGAGACCAGGCGGTGAATACTCCGCTTTGGGGGTGCCGCGCAGGTGGTGCACAGAGCCTGATTGCCGACGTCAGAGCTTGAGTAAGAGATTCCCCCCATCCGTGTGCGTGTGCCTTCATCCTCTGGCAGCTGCCCTGGAATGTACAAGGCGGATGACTTAGCAAGGGCAGCCCCCCAGGGGGTGCCAAGAGACCGGGGCACCAGGGTTAAAAACCGGGATGAACGCGCGTACTGGGGATCCGCTGGGTGGAGATTCCAGGAGAGTTCAGGCAGTAGGGCGCGGGGGAGGCACTGCAAGGGCAGACGCATAAAAGCGGCGGCTGAGGGCCCGCTAATCAGATGCCAAGCCAAGTTCGTCCCTCAGTGGGCTCGAACCACCAACCTTTCGGTTAACAGCCCAACTCGCTACCTGATTGCGCCACAGAGACAAAAGGCTGCGGGGTTTTGTTGTAACATCCTGGAATCAGAATGTATTCCCCCGTTCTTTCCAACCCAGCGGAAAATAGAGTCAAATGCCTCTATCTTGTCCAACCTTGCTGGCACCAGAGGCATTGACTCTCGTCACTCAGGAACGTCCGACCGTGGACACCGAGCCCGAGTCAGCTGCGGGCTCCGACGAAACAACGCCGGGCCCACGACCATCCTCGCCTGCTCCTGGCTGCCCCCCACTCCGCGGGACGACTGCAGCCTCTCTCGGGCCAAAGTCCCCGGTTTCCCACTCGTGATCCGCCTTACTCGTCGCGCTCACCGCAAGTCCCCCCTCACCCCACCCCACCCCCAGGTCCAGTGGTCGGGCGGGAGAAAGGACAGCAACCGGCTGTGTCCCCACCGCGCTGCCTCCTCTTGGCGCTTCCAGAGAAGGACTCCACGAGGCACGACCTGGAGTTTGCGCACCAGGCAGCCCCTCGCCCGGAACAGGGCCTGGCATCCAGCAGGTGCCCAATAAATGTCTGGCTGAGGATGCATTCCGCCGCAGGGGCCGGAGGTGGTGGGTCCACCGAGAATTCTTATGCCACCTCTAAGTTTTTAGTCCTAGAGGAACGTAAAAAAGTTCTATAAAGTCCAAGAGGGCACCACTTGGACCGGCTCTGAGCTCCCCATGTAAGACGGTACGCCGGCCTCAGCCTGCGGGTGCAGGTGTCATGTCTGAGAGGGATGAAGGAGGAAAGCTTCAAAGTAGAAAGACGGTTGGGGTAGGCAATCTGGAGTATGAGGGAGAGAGGGAGAGAGACTGGTTCATCTCTAGCCATCTGCTTACCTCCAGTGCTAACGTCGACCCGACCACCGCTCCTTGGATCCCCCGGTGGAGCACAGTGGTCGCGGTGTGATTGGTGCGGTGATGGAAGCCTGGCTGCTTGGGTCTGAATTCAAATCCTAACAGAGAACCGGCTTCCCGTGCCTGATCACCGCCGGCAATAGCCTGTGGGTCTACCTTTTGGACTTGGTGGCTTGCCCCCTACTGCCCACAGAGCAGGTGGGCGAGGGGACGCAGCGCACACCTCACCGGGGGACTCAAGCTCTGAGGTGGCCCAGACTTCGCCCGAGGCCCCCAAGGCCTGAAGTCAGCATCCCCTCCAGGTCCCCCCTGCGCTGAGAAGAGTGCCTGGGGCTCCAGGAACAAACTTCTCCTCTGTCTAACTGGGGACTTGGCTGGATTGGTCAGAATCTACCCTTTTCTGGCCTCATGGGGCCGAGTGCCCCTTGCAGGGGCCTCGAGGGGTCGCTGTGTTCCTGCCGATTGGATTTTGGCTTGCAAAGAACAAGGGCTCAGGCAGATTTTGATTTCCCTGGCTTAGGCTGTGCAGGCTGATACAAGCAAGGCTCAGGGGCTGCAGCCACCCAAACAAGGAACCTCTCCTGTCTGTCATCGTCTTTGTGAATGGCCAGCTCCTATACATAGAAAAATCCGCAATAACCCACACAACACAAGGCTACCAGTCAACAAACGAATTCTGTATAGTGGCAGAGTACAGATAGGCAAAAATCAGTTGTCTATCTATACATTAGAAGTGGAGAATCTGAAAAAGAAATTAAGAAAACAATTCGATTTAAGATTGAAGAGGAAAATTAGAAGTTTGGAATCAGCTAGAAATAACTTCATGCTTGCTCTGCTTTTGTAAAATCTGCTTGCTGCAACCAAGATAAGAACAGATGACCTAGCAATCAACTGTAACCTTAAGATGTTCTGATAAATATGGAATGTTCTGCTCTTGCTCCTGCAAGTTTCTGTTTGGAAACCCTCTGCGAGGGACCCACAACAACTCCCACTCTGTAACTGCCCACAACCTATAGTAAGCAGGTAACCAATCAACCAAAATGCTAAGGGGGCCGCCGGCTTAATAAATCTGAGTTCTCCAACTCTCCGAGTGTGGTGCTTGGTTTCTCGACAGACCGATTCGATTTCTGCAACAAGATAGCACCCAAAAGAATATAATATTTATGAATTGAATTAACATATACAAGGAGGTGAAACTTGCACACTGAAACCCACAAAACATAGTTGCAAGTGATGAAAGCATACCTAAGGAAATGGAAAGACAGCTTCCACAGATCTCTCTCCCTCTCTCTCTCCCTTTCTCCATCATACTTGAGGTTGCCTACTCCAACCGTCTCTCACCTTAGCAGCTTTCCTCCTTCATCCCTCTCAGACATGACACCTGCACCCACAGGCTGAGGCCACTGCACCGTCTTGGATGGGAGCTCAGAGCTGGTCCAGGTGGTGCCCTCTTGGACTTTCTAGAACTTTTACCTGGTTCTAAATCAGCTGCCAGAAGAAAGGTTTTGAAGAACAGCCGATTGGAAAAATCTAGGTTCCTCTAGGACTAAAAACTTAGAGGTGGCATAAGAATTCTCGGTGGACCCACCACCTCCGGCCCCTGCGGTGGAATGCATCCTCAGCCAGACATTTATTGGGCACCAGCTGGACGCCAGGCCCTGCTCCAGGCAAGGGGCTTCCTGGTGCGCAAATTCCAGGTCGTGCCTCGTGGAGTCCTTCTCTGGAAGCGCCAAGAGGAGGCAGCGCGGTGGGGGCACAGCCGGTTGCTGTCCTTTCCCCCACACGACCACCGGACCTGGAGGTGGGGTGGGGTGAGGGGGGACTTGCGGTCAGCGCGACGAGTGAGGCCGATCACTAGTGGGAAACGGGAGACTTTGGCCCGAGAGAGCCTGCAGTCATGCTGCGTAGAGGGGCTGCTTTTAAGGAGGCCAGGAGCAGGCGAGGATGGTCGTGGGCCCGGCGTTGTTTCGTCGGAGCCCGCAGCTGATTCGGTCTCGGTGTCTACGGCCTGACGTTCCCGAGTGACAAGACTCAGTGTCTCTGGTGCCAGCGAGGTTGGACAAGATAGAGGCATTCTACTCTGTTTTCCGCTGGGGCTGGAAAGGATGGGAAATACATTGTTTCCAGAATGTTACAGCAAGATCTCGCAGCCCTATGTCTCTGTGGCGCAATCGGTTAGCGTTAGCGCGTTCGGCTGTTAACCGAAAGGTTGGTGGTTCGAGCCCACCCAGGGACGAGCTTCGGCCTAGAATCGAAGGAGGTCTCAGCTGCCGCTTTTCCGTGTCTGCCCAATTGCCCTTTCAGTTCCTCCCCAGCGCCCTTCTTCAGGAATCTCCACCCAGCCCAGCTGATCCCCAGCACGCTCCTTCCTCCTGGTTTTTAACCCTGGTGCCCCTGTGTCTTGGCACCACTCCATGAGGGCTGCCCCTCACTAACTCATCTGCCTTGTACATTCCAGGGCACCTGCCAGAGGATAAAGGGACATGCACACGGATAGGGGGGAATCTCTTACTCAAGCTGGGATGTCGGCAATCAGGCTCTGTGCACCACCTGCAGGGCACCGCAACGCACAGTATTCACGGACCAATCTCAGACGCCTCCACCCTTTCATTTGAGACTGTCGCTTTCTTTTTTCCTTTATTGCCCCACCCCCAGGTACCATAATCCAGGTTCAGAACACTGCTTTCGATTCCCTCCAGCCCTGCTTCAGACAACCCTCCCTCAAGCCCCAAGCAATATTAATCTGCTTTCTGCCTCCATAAGTTTCTTTTCTGGACATTTCAGATAAATGGAATAAATCAATATGTAGTGCTTTGTGACTGGCGTCTTTCACTTAGCACAATGTTTCTGAGGTTTATCCATGCTCTGGCTTGAGTTTCTTTGCTTTTTATTACTGAGTAGAATTCCACTGTGTAAATATACCACATTTCAGGTGCCATTCACTAGTTGATGGGCATTTCAGTGTTTCCTGTTTTTGATTTTGTGGGTGTTTTTCTTTTGGTTTTGCTATTATAAATAATGCTGCTATAAATACATTGAACAATCTGCACCTATGTTTCATTTCTCTTCAATAGATATAAAGAAGTGGAATTGCTGGGTTTATGGTAAGCTTATGCTTAACTTTTGAGAAACTGTCAAACTGGTTTCCAAAGTGGCTGTATCATTTTTACATTCTGACCAGCAACATCTGAAGGTTCAGTTTCTCCACCTTCTCACAAGCACTTGCTATGGTCTATCCTACTTAAACATAGCCATCCTAGTTGGTGGAAAGTGATATCTTGTTGTTTTAATGTGCATTTTCCCAATGGACAATGACATTGAGCACCTTTTCTTAAGATTATGACCCATGTATTTGTCTTCTTGGGGAAAATGTCTATTCAAGTCTTTGGCTGATTTGAAAAATTGTGTCGCATCTTTCTATTGAGTTGAAATAGTTCTCTAGCAATTGTAAATACAATTCCTTCATTGGCAATTTGATATGCATATATTTTCTCCTAGTCTGTGGTTTGTCCTTTCATTTTCTTAATGCTGTCTTTTGAGGCAAAGTTCTCAATTTTCATGAAAGTTCTCTTCTATATAACACGTTTGCTGTAGTATCTTAGAACTCTTTGCTTAACCTAAATGCACAGTAACTTTTCTCCTATGTGTCCCCTTGAAGTTTTGTTTTAGCTCTTACATTTAGGTCTGTGGTTCATTTTGAGTTAATTGCTATATGTGGTGTCATTTCAAGCAAAGTGCCCTATGACGGCAAGAGATCTTGGAGGTAAATTACCTTTAAGAGTTAATCTCCCCCAGGCCAGGACACTGAGATTTCATATTCCTGCACCCTTTATTGAGTGGCTAAGTGCCTAGGGAGAGGTCAAATAAATGGGTTCTGGTGCTCATACACTCCATGTACTTCCCATTCTCTGGGACTGGGAACAAGGTAGCTCTATGAGTCAGAGGACTGTCCTACTCAGAGGAGGCCGTTGTCACAAAATAGACCAAAAGCAGGAGAGGGTTACACAGGAAGGATCAAAGGGATCCAGGTGATCTGGGTTGGGCTTCTAGAAGGTCTCCTACTGGGTGGATGGGAAGGAGGACTTGCACAGCACGAACTCAGTGAATATATACCTGGAGGGATCACAGCAGATGGAACACATTTTGCACTTTCGTAAATGTTATTGCCAACATGAAAACAGTGGGGTGTGTGCATTTGCGTGCATGTATGTTTGTGTTTGTGTATGTGCGTGTGTGTGTTACCTTGGCTATCATAAGGTGTGTGGATCAGGAATCTGGAGTTACTCCGTCTAGGGAAAGGATAGGGGATCAAGAGCCAGATCAAGAGCCATTCTCAGCTCTGAGAGAATCCTAAGCATTAGCTGGCATTTCCCAAGCTCAACCCAGAGACCCTACAATTTGAAGATTCCTGAGTTTGTCATGTGTGGTCAACGGTACACTAGCAGACAGAAGTTGACATGCTGAGTACAGAAATAGACAAAGAAATACAATATTCCGTAGACAGACCACATTCCTTACCGCCCTCACTGTAGTGGTCTCACTGAAAATAGGAATGGGCAATTGAAACGTGGTATGCAACACAGGTTATGGGAACAGGTTGAAAGTGTCGGTTAATAGTATAAATTATTGTGTCCTCAGATTGAATTTGCTGGAAAGTAAAGTGGGGACTCCACTGAAAAATGTTCTAGGTTCTGCAGGAAGAAATGTAACTGAGCATGACCTCATGGGGCCTTCACAGGACAACCCCCTCCCCAACACCCATGTCCTCTGTCTGACTCCTGACTATAGAAAAATTTTAGCTGAAGGATAAAGTTAATCAGAAAAATGAGAGAATGCAGAAGCAAAGGAAAATAGTCAAACAAGACAAAATAATAATTAGCCATTAACCAAAGTGAAGGACCTTTAGGTCCTCGTCAAGGGCAAAACGTGATATTCTAAGCCATATCCTTTGAGCTGTTTTGCAGATACTGAAAACCCCACCAGGTGATACAAGTTAACTACAAGGTGACCAGACTGTAACCATGACATAAGCTGCTCCATCCTACACAATTCTGAGAACTCACCTCAAAGGAATGGGAACAAAGCAACTCTGGACCTGAAGATTAACCGTACTTCAAACAATCAAGGTGACACTCATCAGGCCACCGCAGGAACAATTTCAAGTTGACTGTCAGAGCCAACTGTCCTGTTCTGCACAAAGCCCCCTCCCTCAACCTATACACTCGTGAAACTGCCCTTTAAAAGCTCTTGCCCACTGATTGGCAGTTGGGGAATTGGCTTATGGACACAAGTCTGCCTTCTCCTCATGTTGCTGGCCTCCTGAATAAAGCAACCTTCCCTTTCCTACCAACACTTGTCTTTCCAGTACTGGCTTTTGAGCAGCAAGCAGCCAAACCTGAGTTCATTATCAGATGTGGGGAGGCTACAGGAGAGTGCAATTATACAACTCAGTATAACGCAGATAACAACATCTTCCACGCTTCATGCAGTTTTTCTTTCATTTTTTCTGAGGCCATGGTCTCATGCATAAGTCTAAATACATTTGTACCAAGAAAGTTGATATCAATACAAAACACACAAAATCTACCATTACATTCGGCAGTGCATGTTCCTAATGGTACTGTAGCCGGGTTTATACCAGCAAGTAGCCAAATTGTGGCTAACTTTGAATGCAGCCCCAAGATAGCCATGTGTTTGCTTCTCCTTGGCCCCACCTCTAGCTTAAGCACTACATCTGAGCTGGCTCCATCACTGGGGGAAGATGTAGGTCAAATAGTGCATAATGCAAATGGGGGAAAGCATAGCAAAAAGCAGGCATGCTCATAAGTGAGTTAGGATTCCAGAGAGGAGTGTGATCATGCTATTGTGAAGAAAAACATGTCTAGCTCTCTCTCTGAAATATGGCACTGACTAATCAGAGATGCTGGGAGAAACCACTGTACCTTCTCTCAAAGAAAGACAAGTAAATCCCTACTGATGTATAAACTGTGCCTAAAATCTCCACCTAGACAGTTTAGGGATAGAAGGGAAACAGTATTTCTTCTAGTTGCTATCATTTCCTTTCAGTGGGGGATGGCCTGGAAAGAAAGAAAAATATCCTGGTCAACTTCCCTTGTAAATAGTTAGCGAGGAATCTCCTGGCAAATGCATTAATGCTGGTTACTATTGGGAGACTATTTACCTATGGAATACTTTCAGTGGGATGTATCTAGTCTGTGTTGAACTCTTTAGGGGATCAAACCTAGAATCCCGGGATTTAAGTGGACTAGTTCCCTGGAGACTGTCACATTGATTAAGTAAGTGTCAGCATAGGAGATGACCCCAAGAGCTTCATTCTGTGTAACTGATGACCTCATACATCACTTAGAGACCACGTGTGTTGAGGCTGGGCCAGAGCATGTGCTAATGTGGCAAGAAGGTCCTTGCAGTCAGTGCTGGTGAGCTCAGATGTTCTGTTGCTTTGTTCATCCTTCACAATTAACTTCCTCCTTGAAAATGTGAGTAAAACTCGACACTGGGCAAGATTTATGATTTTTGTGTTTTTCATGTTATCTCTATTTCAAGTGGATGTGCTCGTATACCATTCACTGACCTTTTTAAATATCACAGTTTTAACTTTGTTAAAAGTCACTGTTGGCCAAAGTCAAACCAGGCTAATCAGTGTACAAATTGATTGGCAAATCATGGATTAAACATTCAATGGCCTTTATAACCACATATTTTGCTAGAGTGTCTTCCAAAATCACTACTGTTCTTTTGCAGGTACCATGAGCAACTCCAAAATCCCAAGGCCATCTTTGCCTGATACCTTGTGGTCACTGTCATCAACTTCAGTCACTTTATCCTGTACCTTGAAGATCTCTGCATCATTACATGATTTGAGAGACAGAGATGGTATGTATAGTTTGTTTAAGTGCAGGAAGAGACTCCTGTTTCTCTGTGGATCAATGGAGTTGAATAGCACTGTTTGTTCCAAACAAGCCATCTCAGATTTTTTCATAGACATATTTACACTACCAGCTGTAAAACAGATAGCTAGTGGGAAGTTGCTGTATAACCAAAGGAGATCAACTTCTTGGGAGATGCTTTGGAGGGCCAGGACGGGGAGGGTGGGGGGGAGTCGCGGGAGGGAGGGGATATGGGGATATGTGTGCAGATGCAGATGATTCACTTTGGTGCACCTCAGAGATGGGTACAAGAGTGTAAAGCAAATATATTCCAATAAAGAGTTTAAAAAAAAAAAGAATTGCGGATTATTCTATTCATGGTAACACTTTTATACAGAACAGATACTACTTTAGTTGAATCATTCAGAAAATGATTTCCATGAGACAAAAACTAAAAAATAAATCATCACTCCGAAAACTAGCTTTCTGCACTGAGCAAGTTCTGCCTAGGGCTCCAGAGGTTTTGAATAAGCTTGGTGCTTAATTGCTTTAATATATGGTCTATGGGGTTTAGGCTATTTTAATAGCACTTCAAATAAATCATTGCAATGTGACTTTAAGCAAGTCACTTAACTTTGATTAGGTTTCAATTGCTGAAGTTTAGGAAGAATTTGGCCAACTATTGTTTTCCTGCCATAGAATGTACTCTTGAGCTTCCTCACACCCTAAATTCACTCCTCAGTTTGCATGGGGGTTGTGAGAAGGTGGAGCCCCAGTGCAGAAAAACAATCTGCTTGCTCCTTCCTTTACTTAGTCATGAATGCTTAGAGGGACAGCTGGACGTTGTGGCCATTGTCACCCTTGTGAAACCACCAGCCTAGCCAATCCCAGCAGAGTTAGAGTGACACACAGATCAGGGGAACTGCCCATGTTCCAGGCTCACAAACCATGAATAGGATGTAGGTTAGAAGATGACTCTCTTTCCCTGGGTAACCCATGAGCTCGTTTACCTGTTACTTGAATGGTTGATGGTTTGAGCCCAACAGATAGTGTTCTGTGACTGATCCCAGGTGTTTTGGAGCTCTGTTTGTGCTGCACATTCTCTGTGCACTACTTCTCTGATCCTGATCCTCACCCTCTCCCTTTCAATCAGATACAGGAAAATACTGCCCCTACTCCTAAGGTTCACGTTAGTTTCTAAAGGGCTTGGTAAAAAGAATTATTTTTTTTAAGGGTAAAAACAAGTTCTGGAATTCCAAGCTCACTGACAATATAACCTTTCTTCCTGAGGCTGAGTTTTCTGCAGCTGCTCACTCCTGGACAGCTGGTACCGATTCCCTGAAGCCAAATAGCGAGAATACGTCTCTCATTGAACAACTTGGTTTGGGGGGTTCTTTTTTGTTGTTTGTTTGTTGTTTGTTTTTTTATTCCTTGTAGCCAGAAAGAACACACTTCAGGGTAAGAGGATGTTAGAAAGAGTCTATTATAAGATTTGGGCTTTGGTTGGGTGATATGGGGGAGGATGGGAGGACGTAGGGGATGTTCCATATTGAGTACTGTTAGCACCGGCAATTTATGATTGAAGTAAAGAAGTAACAGTCATTTTGTTATGAAAAGAAGAGGAGGTTTGGGATTTTGTAGGTTCCACGGTGACCTTGTTTTTGTCTGTGCCTGGAAATGTTTATGAGGTAGACTGGTTTTGCTTGATTTTCAGTCTCAGAATAATCTTGTGTGAGGCTGATATTCCGTATCTGAGATTGTTTACTTCCAATATGAAAACAAATCAGTCAGGCTGTGAGTGTAAGATTAGTTCGGGGCAGCACACGCTGGTATTTTTTCTTTCTCACTGGAAATCCCTAAAAGAGAGAACAGAAAAAGCAAGCACTCTGGTCCTCAAGCTGTAGATGCAAACCTGACAGGGTATCAGAGTGACTTTAACTAAGTGTTTGGAACTGTTAAAAATATTGTCGGTCGTTGTTTGTTTGAGTCCAGGAATGTGCAACCAGCAGGCTACAGTGCCAACTATATCCCCATTATTGCTGGTGTAAGGGTTTTTCTAGTAGCTATTCTTGTAAAAGGAATTTCTCAGCTTAGAAATGGTTTGTACACATGTATCTCATTTTGCTAATCCTGCCCTACTGCCTTGCAAAGAAGCTTTACAAATTCATATTCTCAATCATTTACGAGAAAAGTCTTTTTGCCACTCTGTGTTCAACACTGGATAGCTCTGTACATGCCATTCATTTTGTCAACCATTAACCCCTTATTGAGAGATGTCTTCAAGTGAGTTTACACTCATTGGTTTAACTGACATCCTGGAAGAGCTGATATTTTGACTTTTCTGTGTTCTCTTCTTCTTTATGACTGCTCTGTTCTCTCAGATACGCTGAGCCAAGTAAAGTGCAAACATATCACTGTTGCTTGGTGGATGCTCTTGCCTGTTGGGTTCATGTATTGTTCGCGATTTTGAGGGTGAGGGATTGATTCACAGAAGAGATATGAGGTTGTGTTAACTTGACTTCCCTTCACAGACAGCCCAGGCTGCTGCCAGTTGGGAACTCACTCATCCTGAGGAGTGAATCTCCATGATTGAGCCTGAGCAAAATAAAAATTAGAAAACAGATTTCTAAGTGTACGTTTCATTTGAATAGGACATTAACTATTAGATCTTTTCTTCATTTGTAGTCAAAACAAAAGGAGAGACTGTGCCGAGACCAGCTCGGCGACTCGAGGTGAGTGACGGGTGCCGCAAGCTTGAAGAAAACACAGACACAGACTGAAGAGAAAGATGGGACCGGGGGACTCAAGACCTCTAGGATCAAGAGCCTTGCTGATTCATCCCACGTGGCTTTTATTGAGTTCTTGGCTAACACTCCCAGGTTAATCCCATAAACAATCAAAGGCCTCACATGACTGGGGCAATGATCTTTGTTTGCCTCCTAGGTCCGAGTTGAGCAGGTGTGGATTTGAGCTGGGCGTGGAGAGCAAAACAGCCCTGGGGGCAGGAGACCTCTCTCAGATATTAGGGGTCTGTGCCCCACCCCTGTTGGCCCCTCTGCGACTGTGCCTGTCTTAGGTTGTTCCTCCCCTGAGGAATCTTATGTGTCTTTGGCTAACCAGTCATCCTCCAGGGCCAAACAGGGTGATATGAGGAAGGGTCTGTGCCCTACCCCTGTTGGCTCCTCTGCGGCTGTGCCTGTCTTAGGTTGTTCCTCCCCTGAGGAATCTTACCCGTCTTTGGCTAACCAGCCATCCTCCAGGGCCAAACAGGGTGATATGAGGTGTGCAAGTGAGAAAGGGGCTGTGCCCCTAGAGACGGCCAACCCTCTGCCTACGCCCCCATAGTCTCCACGCCCCGCACCCTCAGCTCCTCCACTGCTCAAGCGGGACCTTCTGAATCCCATCGCTCGGCCCACATACTTAAACATTTTCAAGGTTTCAGAAAGGCTCCTGAATGTCTTCCCACAAGACTGCATTCAAAGGACTTTGTTTGGGGAACTTAATAACAGTGGCTGATGTATTGCTCTCCTGGAATTGGTTCGCCTATGCTGGTAACTGATACTTCACATAAGCCTTGTCTGGAGAGCCCAGGAAAACAAGGATCTAAAAACAAATCTGCCACAGGACACAGAGATATATGATAAATTCTTGGACAATATTATGTGGAGTTAAGTGTTGTACCCTCTTTATTCTTTTCGAGGTTGCTTGGTAACATTAATGACACATTCCTCTACCACCAGAAATGCCCTTCATAGTGTCCTTCATGTTACAAGGGCTTGGAAACAGCCACATGAAGGTGAGCACAAGATTTTTACTGTGATTCTTTGATTTTTTTTTTTTTTGCATACAAGTTTAGCATACATTTTTTCTGAAAAGTCAGAAAATCAGGTAAGTAGAGATAAGCATCTGAATTAGTTCCCTATTTCTGCCTATTAACAGGTTACAAAAACAATAGTTTAAAGCAATCCATTTTTGTTATCTCAGAATCTTGTTGATTAGAGGTTTGGAAAGATGTAGCTGTGTCCTCTGCCCACACAATTGGCCACTATGTCCTCCCCACCTGAATAGGGCTGATATTGACCACGTCGTGGTGTGACCATCTCCCATGAGGGGCTGCCCTCGTGGTCTCGTGTTCCTCTGGGATCCTCTTTATTGACCTGAATTCTAACCCCCATGATTTCTTGCAGCTCACCTGAAAGAAAGAGGCTTAGGAGAAAGCCTGGAATGTGGAGGCCCAGAACTGATCTCTGCCATGTCCTTCTCCAAGAGGAGAATAAAATAACAGAGGTCTTCATAAAACAGGACCCATATGAGGGCTGAGATCCCCAGCGATTAGAGCAGGGGAGAAAATCTAAAAGACAATGGAGGCACTAAAAGCCCCGAATGAAGAAGCAGGGTCCTCTTTGTGTTCCACTTCAGGTAGGTGCCCTTCCTGGAAAAGAAGACATTTCCCCTTGGCAGAGCACCTTGGACAACGGACTTGGTTTGATCCCACTGGGTCATTCCTGTTGCCACTAGGCTTTTGGGGTCTCCATTCTAAAGTGCTTGTTTGAAGGTGTGGCTTCTTCCTTTCATGAAAATCTCCTGGGAATTTCTGTCTGAAATGCAGTTTCTTAGGCCTTTAAGAAGCAGCACAATGACCCTGATGTAGGTGTTCTTTAGCTGTGCAGCTAGGGCCCAGGGATTGGGGCCTGTCAGCCGCATGATATCATAATTACTCATCCAAAGTTAATACTACTTTCTCTGTTTTACATTATACATTCTTCTCCATTATACATGAGAACCATATGTTCAAAGACGGTAATGAAATCACCATGTACAGCAAACTTGGTATGTGGTGGAGCTGGTATTTGCATCTTGGACAGCTATTCCTAGGGCTGTGCTCTCGTTGCTACAGCACAGTCCTAGGATAGGATCGGACTGGAAATACGGTAGCACTAGAACACATCAGTAAAAGTTAGTTTCTCCTTGTTACCTATATTTACCTGCTTGACAAATATTTACCGAATGTTCTATCTGGCAGGCTCTGGAGCAGGCACTGGGGAGGAGGGGTGAACAAGGCACACAGAGCACCTGCTCTCAGGAAGATGACCTCTAGCACCAGAGCCAGGTGTTTTACAGAGAATCACATATATGTTTTTTAAGGATGACCGTGGTGTATTTCATACACATGTTCCTTGCTCCCATTTTGTCAGCAGGGATTGAAAATTGACTGAGTATAAATAATCAGACTTTATTTTACCAGTAGAAATACTGATGTTTGACACAATGTCCTCTGAATTTCAGCTGTAGGTTCCTGGACAGTGTGTTGTACGCTTCGGACAGCGTAGCCTGTGTCCAAACCTGTGTGATGGTTCTACCGTCACTAAGTTGTTCCCAGGGTTTTGGAAATCTCCTGTTCTCTTTGGGAATCAGTTTCTTTATCAGTAAAAAAAAGCTGTTATTCAAGTCCTCCAAAGTCCCTTTCAGTTCACATTTCTCTGAATGCATAAGAGACTGAGATGCATATTAAATGGGACCTGGGAACTGCAGCCAAGAGCAGACCTTGGTATCTTCTCTGTGTGTCTCATGCAGGAGCCTAAGCCAAGCCCAAACCCTGAAAAGACATAAATGATAGAGGAGATGGAAGAAAGAAAATCAGCAGCTTGGAAGAATGAGAATAACACAAAGAAGGGTAAAGAAATGGTAGAGCAGTTGGCTGCCAGCAGAGATGAAAAGAAGGACAAGCTGAGTTCACAAGAATCAAGGGAAAGTGAAGAGTGCACACAGCATTATCCACGTCCTCAAGGAGCAGCCTGAGCTGAGCAGGGAGGACTGAGAGAGTAACTTACTCCACAGTGAACCTGTGCACCTGCCGAGGAGATCCACAGCATGGATCAGGGTTCGTTTGCACTGCTGGGAGCACCAATTCCAAAAGGAGGAGGAGGAGACCCTGAGGCTCTGTGCTGGACCCTGCTGTTTGCACCCGCAGCTGCCCCCACAGCAGATGCCCCAAGTAAGCGTGAGCTTAGAGGGAGAAAGAATGTTTGGAGAAGGGATGGAGATGTCCATTCTTTTCTTCACCAGTTTTGCCCTGAGGTCAGGAGGGGGCAGGGTAAGGGAACCCTTCCATCTGAAGCAGAGATACTAGTAATATTCTTCCACATTTACACTTGGAAAGACTTTACACACAGTATTTCTTAAGTATTTGTGAGGGTTTATTTTTCCTCATGCTTTGTGAACAACTTGGAGTTCAGCTATCAGTAAGATTTACCTGAGGACATCAAAGCAGTGGGAAGAAGAATCCAAGTGGATACTTTCAACAAAGTGTGGGGCTCTTCTCAATTAGGTGTTGTGGCAGACCAGAGGATGGGAGGGGAGGCCAAGGACATCTCTTCCTAATGACAGTGAACCCCTGAGAGGAATCACTGTGGAGAGGTGAGTCTTCATCAGAGTCACCAGAGGTCTGGATCAAAGGGCGTGGATAATGTAGGGCGGGCACGTTCTTAAGGAAGGGGATTTGCTACATCTTGGGAGAAAGCAGAGTATCTCTGAGAGCACATTTGGGAAGGAATGTAGTTGAAAAGGTGGAAGATTTGCAACCACTTTTATTCAATCAGTGAACAAATGTCACTGAGACCCTACTCGCAGCTTGATTCGGTGCCAGGAGACATGAACACAGAGATGATTAAAGGGTATTCCAACTTTCCTGGAGCTCTCAGTCCAGCGACCAAAAAGTCATGAGAAGTGTAATGGGGGTGGATTCACTGGAGGAAGTGACCCGTGCTGCCTAGGGATGACCTCAGTGTTTCTCGTGGCCGCCCTTCTTTCTTTATCAACAGCTGGTGACCAATCCAGGTCCAACAACTGTGGCTCTCAGCCAGATTTCATCCTCTCATGATACAACTAACATCTGCAATCTATGTTGGCTCAAAGTAGCCAACACTGTCAACGTTTCCAGAGGAAACTGCTGATGTCTGTCTCTACTGTCTATGTCCTGGTCAGTAGGAGAAATGAACAGACAAATTGAATAAGTCTTATAGTTTCATCATGTCATAACAATCAGGGACTATCTGTCTTCTCTTACAAAAAGCAATGCCTTCTAGACTTCAAATTCTCTCCCCATTTCAAAGACAATTTAAATATTGGTCATATTCCTAGAATTTTAGAACTTGGTGCTTTACCCTTACATTTCAGATCCAGTAAGCAAAGTAAAGGAGTAAAGCAACTTCCAAGTTTGCAGTGAGAATGTAGTGGGGTCTAGCAGTAAAATCCTGGCTTTCACGTGCCTGATATCTCTTTAGTGCTCTTAGAAACAGAATAATCTAACACTCCTTGAGTCACTCCTCTATCCCATCATGTTGTACAAAATATAATATCTCTGCTCATCTAGATGACTTGGATCCTAAATTAGCTGAGTTCCACGAATGCATTTACAAAGCCCCTGTGGGTAAAGCACTGTGCTAATTCTACTGTGGGATACGAATGAGGGTACACATTCCTTACTGAAGAAAGTGTGAAGATGACTGTTCCCAGCTCAGCCTAGGTATCTCTCTGTAGGTAGAATAACAACAGCAGACACCAATAGGTTCCACCTGCTGAAAGGGAAGATGAGGATGAGGTGCAATGACTCAGCTCAGTGTCCTCAACTCAATGAAGTCCACTGGCTTGTTTTCAGTTTCCTCTCCCCTGCCTTGCTTGGAAACTCTCTCCAGGTGGTAAACTGGAGCAAATGTAGGCTCATCTGCTTGTTTCTCATCTCTCAGGATCACTCACTGACCTTTACTGCCTGTTGGCCAGTCTTTTGAAAATCTCTGTCTCATCTATTTTGTCCAGTTTATTGTTGTTGCTTTCTTTTGCTGTTTCAAGTGGGAGAGTAAATCCAGTTTCTGTTAGTGTGTATTCGTGTGGCACCCCCTTTATAAAATCACAGTTGGAAAATATCTATCAAGATCCTGAAAAGAAACTTTTACAAAATAAAAAGCACAGTCACAACCAGGGTAAGACTGTGAACGAAGGAAAACCCTTAAACTTGACTGATAAGGAGCTAATATCCAAATATATAAACAGTTTGTAGGACTCAACATCAACAAACCCCAAACAACCCAGTTAACAAATGGGCAGAAAACCTGAGCAGACGTTTTCCCAAAGAGGACATACAGATGGCCAACAGGAAAAAAGCTCAACATCAACTATCATCAGGGAAATGCAAATCAAAATCACAGTGTGATGTCACCTCACACCTATCAGAATGGCTATCATCAAAAAGAACACAAATAACAAACACTGGCCAGGATGGGGAGAAAAGGGAACCTTGACACATGGTTAGTGGGCACAGAATTATCACATAACCCAACAATTCCAGTGCTGGGTATGCATCCAAAAAAACCCCAAAACACTAATTTGAAAAGATACATGCACCCCAGTTTTCATAGCAGGGTTATTTAGAATTGTCAAGATAGGGAGGCAATCTATGTGTCCATCAACAGATGAATGGATACAGAATATGAGGTATATGTAGTAAATGGAATACTTCTCAGTCTTAAAAAAATCAATGAAGTTTTGCCATTTGCAACAGTATGGATGGACTTGAAGAATACTGTGCCAAGTGTAATAAGTCAGACATCACTTATATGTGGAATCCTCAAAAATACCACAAATTAGTGAATAAAACTAAACAGAAACAGACTCACAGATATAGAGAACAAACTAGCGGTTACCAGAGGGGAGCGGGGAGGGGGAGGGGGAGGGGCAACCTAGGGATCGGGATGAAGAGGTACAAACTATTATAAATAAAATAAGCTACAAGGGTATATTATTCAACACCGGGAAGATACTCAATATGTTATAATACATATAAATGGCATATAACCTTTAAGTTGTGAATCACTATATTGTACATGTGTAAATTATATAATAATGTATACCAACTCTACGACCAAAAACAAAAAGTGTATTTTAAAAGCACCATACCCGTTTTAAGGACAATGCTGGCCTGACTCTATGTTGGGGATTGCAAACCCCATAGCCCCTTGCCCAAAGGCTGAGGGAATGTTCCCTTGAGGTCTGTGGTGAAAACCAGTCCTTTGTGAGTGGAGATGCCTCTTTAAAAGCATGTCACCCTTGATTATTCCTATTCTCCAAAAGGTCCTTCAAAGGAAGGGTGAACGTGACTACAAAGTGGCCCAATGGAAAGTTCCAGCTTTGGGGCTTTCGTGGAGTATCTCTTAGGAAACACTGCTTCCAGGCTGACTTATGTTCCCTGAGGAACCAGGGAGAGACACCAAACATTTCAAATTGGTGGGCTACAACCCAGGCACTGAAAGAGGGGCAGAGATTCCCAGACCTTCTCTCAGAAACCTCATCGGTTGCTCCAAAAGAGACCCCACAAAGTCCTCCACTCACAGGATCTTCCTCCTCTTGGTGGTATAAAATGACCCTGTGCCTTATTTGCTAAGCAGGGGACACAGCGCTAGATACTACTGTTTCTTGGGTGTATTGCCATGCCAGTTATACAAAAGAAAAGAAAGACGGGAAAGCTAGGTGAGGTATTAGAAATATCTGTCCTCCCGGGGCTGCAAGAGGCAGTCACCTGGCCACACAGGTCTCCCTGAGTTTAAGACCTCTGGTGGTGGTTCTGCAGTAAAGGAATAAGCTGGTCCACTTTCTTTCCAGCAGAAAATGGGGAATGGGACTGGTCTGAAATAAAGTGTTCTTCATTGGCTGATTAGGGCCTTAATCCTCATCAACTATGATGGTTGTCAATTCAGTCTGGCCCTGGAAAGGAATACAGCATTTTTCCCCAAAACAAACTTAGAAGGGGAGTAGGAAGGTTTATCTTCCAGGAAAATGTATCTAGGAAATGCTCCCCAAGAATTTGCCCAAACTACTGAATATATTTACAGTGGTCTGTTATTAACCATTACCTGTCAGGAGAGTGTGCAAACACTGTCCCCCATTACCACAAATTGTGCAGTCGAGTTTCCTAAATTTGGAGAAATCAAAGGGCTCAGTACATCCGGAGTGCAATGGATAAGCCTTTTTTTTTTTTGGAAAACCATCTTCCTGATCATGGGATCTCCCCGGCGCCTGTACCACAACAATGCAAGATACCAATAATAGAAGAAATTGTGTGAGAGAGAACAGAGCATATGTGAGAAGTCTCTATCTGCTCAATTTGTCTGTAAACCTAAAACTGTTCTAACAAGTAATGTCATAAATTTTTTAAAAAATGTAATGATGCAACACCCTCAAATCAAAGTGTTGCTGGCATCCTATAACTGCATAGTTAATACTAGCCCTTGAGGTGCACCAACCTGGAGTCTGACCAGGCCTATGCCATCAGCCTCTGCAGCCTGGCAGTTCCCCTGGAATCTGGCTGTGGAAACATGTAGGTCAAGGTGGCCGCAGAGCTCCATATGGTGCAGAGAGAACACTGGAATGTGGTGACAGCGGGGAGAAACCATCGGAGGGCCGAGGTCGGTGAAGATCCAGGACGACTCAGATTCAGCAGCTGCCCCACCCGCGGCCACAGAGCAAAGGACAGGGAGGACAGGAACTGAGAGCTACCGGATGAGGTCGCTGCCTGAAAGATAAAAGCAGCTCAGGAGGCTTTGGTCAATTTTGAGAATGGGAAGCAGGAAAATGAGTTGAAGTACGACTCGCATGTTCCGTGGTGGCTTGAGCCACCAGTCTTCCAGGTAACAGCACGCTCGCATACTGTACTCACAGAGCCGCATTACACACTCTTCTGCTGTTGCCACGGGGTGAGAACGTGCCCCTCAACCCCTCCCTCCGGTTCTGAAAACACACTCAGACTGGCCACTCAGGACACGCTGTTCTCACATGGGGCACATGAGGGCCTTGATACCAGGGAATGGGCCAGGCCGCCTGCGCCTCGCCGCCTCGGGAGCCTCCGCTCAGGTGACAGGGGACCGCCACAGCCTCTGGGGCTGCAGCCCGCCCTGTGCCCCTCTTCCCTGCGCGTCCCCCTCCGCCGAATGCGAGGCTGGGAGAGGCTTTCAAAAGTGGCCGACGTTCAAAACTTTAAAACTGGCCGCTGAGCCACGTAAACGTCCGGAGGCTGGAAACGTCGACGGGGAGCCCGTGGGCCGCGCTGAGCTCCGCTCCCAGGACCCAGCGGCCGCCTCAGTCTCGGGGACGCGGGTGGGCGGAGAGGGGGTGAACCCGGAAAGCGGAGGAGGAGCACGAAGGGGAGGGAGGAAAGAGCCCAGAAGAAACACTGTCAGCTGCTCACACCCGACCTCACCCCTCAGGGCGCCAGCGGCCTGGGTGCTCGCGGTGCGACGGGTGGGGCCGCGGCCGCTTCGGCTCCCATCCGGTTCCCAACAGAGAGAGGACGCG
This sequence comes from Hippopotamus amphibius kiboko, assembly GCF_030028045.1. Taxonomy (NCBI): domain Eukaryota; kingdom Metazoa; phylum Chordata; class Mammalia; order Artiodactyla; family Hippopotamidae; genus Hippopotamus; species Hippopotamus amphibius. The sequence goes on from NC_080186.1 coordinate 110,241,145, forward strand.
CCGTCCCCCGACGAAGCCGGCAGCGCCCCGCGCGTCTACCCTTGCACCTGGGTCCCAGGGAGGGGACACCCCACGACGTGCCTAGCCCTGTCCTGAGGATGTTCAGAGCTGCCAGGGCAGCGGCGAGAGGACAACTGCAAAGAAGGGGAAAGGAAGTTTGGGGGTTTTTTGGCGTTTGGGTTTTTTTTTCTGGCGGGAATTTTACCTCAGGCAGAAAACTCTAGAAATGCCGGCAGAGCAGGCGCATTTGGGGGAGGCCGCCAAGCCGTCCCCTGTCGCTCCTCCCGAATGGACTTCGTGTCTTTCCACGACGTACAAACCTGAGGGCAGGCGAGTCAGGCGCCTCCTGGCGTCGCGGAGGAAGCGGGCTCGGGGCGGGGGGACGAGAGCGCCCGGCGGGAGGCGGGTGCTGGGCCCGCGGGGCTGCGCGCGGCCTGGCTCCGCGGCGGGAGGGGCGGGCCTGCGGCGGTTCCATGGTGTCATGGTGAGCACTCTGGACTCTGAATCCAGCGATCCGAGTTCGAGTCTCGGTGGGACCTTTCCCTTTAGGCCGCGCCGGCGTCTTTTACTCCCGCCGCCAGAACTCAGTCTCCTGCCGAAGCCCGCGTTCCTCCGGCTCCTGTTCCTGCCACCGCAGGCACCTGGCAGCCGCGTCCCTGACCTCTGCCGGCTCCTTCTCCAGAAAACCGGCTTCTCCGACCTGCGCGGTCCACATGGGCAGGTGGCGCGCAGGTGGGGGACGAGCCCGGGGTGTCCCCGCTGGCCCCGGGCGGTCAGCCCGTCTCTGGCCATCGGAGGCCCGGCCCCGCCGCCAAGCGGCGCAGCGACCGAGCCAGTGCCACCCCGCCGTCGGGGCCCCCTGGGTCTCGGGGGTAAAAGGCAGAGGCTGCGCCGCCTGAGTCCTGCCCCGCGAGGGGGCGTCACACCGCAGGCGTAACTGCGCGCTTGTCCCTGTGAGTCAGGGGTCGCTGTGGGGGGCTGTGATGTCGCTGGTCAGACAGGGTGACAGCCTCTTATGGTTCCAGACCCGAATGGGTAGTGCTGTATTGAGGTGCCTATTCTATTCTGAAGTTTGATTGATCCTATTCCACTGTGTTCCGATTTTATTCAGAATTTCTAGCTCCTAAGTCTCCATTGGACACGAAAAGCCGCTGTTAGGCTGAGATTTCAATCTTGACCCCAGGAAGTCCCGTGCTTTCATCCCAAGCTCAGCCAGAAAGAGGAGAAAGGCCAAGGATTCCAGCGTCTGGGGAGACCAGGGCTCCCTGACCCCTCTCCACCCAAGGCCTTTGAGACACTTGCAGAGCTTATCATCAAGGCTAGCCTGTAGCGAATATACTTTGGTTAGATTTGGGTGGAAACCAGATTTAATTTTTTATCATTATAAACTTAAATTCCTTTTTCAAATGTTGCCTCTGGATATGGAAAACACAATGTAACAAATAAACCTTTTGTGCAAGGCCTTCTGTGGAACAGCCACATGGATAAGAACTAGCCGAAGAGAGTATAAAACAATAATTTATGTGTACCCCAGAACAGTGACAAAATTTTAAAACCTGCTTTCGTCAGTTGTGTTATGATTGGCATTGTTGGGTATTTCTTTATTCTTTTGTCAATATAGTGTGGGGAAAAGCAAAGGAGGCGGTATAAGGTGTTGTATTTCTATTACTCCCAGTGCCCTTAAAAACAAAACTAGTGGTATTAGAGAAAAGAGTCTCAGCTGAAAGACAGACATTCAATCAAAGCCTGTAGTTCTGAGTTTGAATTGTGAATGTGAATATATGTGAATGCATGAACACATACAAATATGAGTATGTATTTGCTAGCTCTGTCCACTGGAAAGGTCTAGAATTCAACCACTTCCATTGAGTGTCTTTAGGTTACACAATTTGATTTGGGAATAATGTTTTTCACAGAAAGGAATCAGAGATTTTGAGAGATATGACTGAGTCCCGGTCAGGGGCAGATGAGACAGAAGCACCTTGTCATAGTGATATCTACAGAGGTCTCAAAGACTATTAAAATCTTATGAAAAGGAGAAAGGAGCCAGCTTAAAGGCACATTCACTGCTGAAAGAGAGGATCATTGGAGTATCAGTAAGGACTCTATTGCAATGAATTGAAATACTTCAATGTGTTTGAAACTTTGATTTCATATTAGCACAGGGGGAAAAAAAAGAAATAAAAGAAACTAGTTGGTGACCATGGAGGATGCTTGGGGAATTGCTCATTAAGCTGCAGTTTTCTTTACAGAGGGAACCACTAAGTAACTAAACAGTATTTAGTACTAAGGGGAAGTTTTTTTTTATGCAAGTGTACCAGCTAGATAACACATGGCCATGGAATATCACCATTTTGCTCCACATAACTAGTTAACAGATCTAGGCCTTGAACTCCAAGGGCTGCTAACATTATTTGAGGAAACACACAGGAGTTGATGTGCCTCCTGATCAGAGAGCACACACCACTTCTGAGGTGCCCTTGCCAGGATACCAAACACAATCTCCTCTGCCTCTGTATCTACTGTGTCCAAAATAGGGGCCACTAGACACATATGGCTATTGAATACCTAGAATGTGGCTAGGACGACTAAGGAACTGGATTTTAATTATATTTAATTTATAATTCATGTGAATGTAAACTTAAAGGCTGAAGATATGCACAACATTTTTCTATTAAACACAACTTTAAAGCTTTGGTGGAATTATGTTTCCCTTAATGTGCAGCATTAATTAGCTGTGTAGAAGATAATATTTGTATTATTGTGTGCTTATACTTTTCAGTTTTCAATGTGGTTACTCGGAAAATTGAAATTACATATGTGGTTTGCAATTTCATTATATTCCAGCACTGCTTTAGATTCTACCACCAAAAAGAAAGTATGGAGGACGGAAGAATTTATTAAAGTACACCCAGTTATACAATTTACATTGTGGGAATGCTACAGAACAAACAACTCCATTTCTTCAACAAATGAATGATTTAAGAAAGGAAAAGAAAAGGACAGCAAGAGACCAAGAGAGCTGGAGCAAGAGTGAGAGGGAAGGAAGCAAGGAAAGAAGGGGGGGAGGGACAACGGGAGGGAGGAAGGAAGAGGCAGGGGAAGAAAGGAAGGGAGGGAGGGAGGAAGAAACCCAGAGTAAATATGTGTGTAAAGACTTCAACACATATCCTACTAATTACAGTTTGTGCATTTTCTTTGGGTCCCAAGAAAGAATAACTTAAAAACAATAATGGGAAATTTGAGCACTCTTTTATGACATTAAAGATGCTGAATTAATTTATGAACAATTATAATGCTATGATGAGAATACTTTCAAAAAGAGTCCTCATTTACGGAAACATACTGGCAAAATGACAGACGAAATATGATATCTGAGATTTGCTTTACAGAATATAGGGAAAGGTAAGTGGGTGGCTTGTAGTAAAACAAGTGCAGCCATAAGCTGATATTTGTTGGTCGTGGCTAACAGAGATGGGGATGTTCTTATATAATTCTATTTTGTGTACTATTGAAAACCTGCATTTGAAAAAGAATGATAGGAGAGCACAGGTCCACCTAGGATAATGGCAGCAGGAACTCTCCACGTGCATTTCAGAGGGCTAGGGACTAACAGAGAGAGTCAAGGACAGCAGTCATAACCCTGCCCCAACCAAGGGCCAGAGGACACCGTGGACTCCAGTTGGTTTGTATTTAGCCAGGTGTGGTAGCCACACAGAAGTAGAGGAACCGGCAAAGACTCTGCACATAGAGGAGCACAAAGATAATTGACACACATCAGGGATCGATAAGGGCTGGTAAAATTTTAGAGAAAGCATCATAGAATAAGATATTCATACACTCTCAAAGCACCACTAATCAAATTACTGATTATAGACAGCAAACATGTCTTTCCAATGAATGGATCTCATGAAGCCCTGCAAAACAAAGTGTCCAATGCTAAAATGACAATAGTGGTGACAGGCAAAGTGGACACTCTCAGCCTCCAAAGGGGCTGCGCTAGGAAGCACACAGCATGCACTAGGTGGTGTTCTAGGCAAAAAGGTTTCCCCTGAATTTAATCATGAGGAAATGATCAGACAATGGCAAACTGTAGGCCTTTGAGCCAGACAACTGACCTGTCCTCTGCAAACAAGTCAATGCCACCACCATTGAAGACAGCTACCAAAGCAGCACAATCTTTTTAGGCCTTTGGAACCCAAAACATCTCTTCTCCTTTTTGTTGTCTTAGTTGTGGAGACATTGACTGTTTGAAGAAAGACTGGCCAGGTGTCTTGCTCAGTGGCCTAAATTCTGCAGTTGTCTGATCACTACCTTGTAATGAAACTCAGGCTAAACATTTTCAGCAAGAACACTGCAAAGTTAATGCCAACTACTCCTGGTCCAGTCCATCTAGTGGCAAAGAATGACCAGGTTGACATGTTGCCTTCTTCCAGTTGCTCCTGATGCTGGTGTGTGGAGGAGGCATATTGAGAGGAACAAGAGTTAAGGTCTCTCCAAACTGTGTGTCCATCAAAGCATTGGTCTCCTTATTGACTGATCACACTTGGAGGCTGATGGCTGGGATTTCTTCCATCAAATCTGTCTTTTGGAGTGTGGAAAGTGGCTGTTGGTTGGGATGTCGATTCTCAGGAAAGGATCCCTCCAATATTCTGTTGAGGCTTGAACTTGACTTGCTGTTGTAGATTTTTTTCATCAAATGGAAAAGGTACATTTTATAATATGGATTCATCCAAACTGGCAATATCTTTTCTTAGTTGCTAGGGAAACTGGTATCTGCAAAAGACAGAGGGAGAGAGAGAGATGACACGGGAGTTTTCCTAGGTCCTGCTGATACCTGAGCCTGGAGGGATGGCTGCATGATGACAGAGGCCCGGGCAGGCTGAGCTCCTGTTGACAGGAGGAGCTGAAGGGGGAGCCACAGGTTGGCTGAAGGGGAAAGTGAGATGCATAAGTTAGCAGAAATAGCTCCTGAGATTTTCATCCAGCCTGTGGAGCAGAATCTAGGGACCCCTGTCCTCACCCCACCAGTGCTTGGTCATATTGCAGCTCAAGCTGCTGCAGAGCCTTAGCCAGCTTCCTACCACCCAATCCGCAGCAGCCACTTTACTCTTGAACCCCTTCATCTGAATCGAATGATGACATTCTCACATGTACCAGGGATGGATGTACTTAGCATCCCTCGTACACATTCAGAAACGGACTGCTATGGGAGCAGAGATGCTTGCTAGAGAAATACACTCTCTTCTACCTCTACATCCCTGCCTTCTGAGGAGGAGGGACCGGCTACAGGGAGAGCCCTGCAATATGAGAGCCAACAGGGACCTCAGAAGGTATCCAAGTCCAGTTCCACCTTTTACAGATGAGGAGCTCTGGTGCCAAGGAACTAAGGACTAACTAAAACCACGTGGCCTGTGGTTGCCAACCCTGGTCTAGAACCCAGGCCACAGGCTCTTTCCATACACTTGGGGGAACAGAGAGGAGAGGCTCCCATGTGGAGGTGTCAGCAATTAATAGAGGCTGTTTGGTCACCCTCCTGGACAGGGATCAGGCTCTACCGAGAAATCCTGCTCCAGAGGGGCTGAGGAAAGAATGGAAACAGGGAGAACTCAAAATGAAATTAGCAAAATGAGAGCAGGGAGTGTAACGGCGGCCCAACCCCTTTGCATCCCATGGACACCAACAGTCTATGAAGGTGATTTCATGCTGGATCCCCCGAGAGCATTGCTAGAAACGTTCTCAACCTCTAGACAAACACAACTCTGAAGTGAAAGGGAAAAAGCATTAGTTTTAGTTATACTAGATTCTCATCACTGTTTTCTCTAACTTTGCCCAAAGAAAGAGTCTCTCCTAGTATTTTACACTAGTGTATAGACGGGCATGAAAAAGGATACACATAGGAGAATGAGGCCTAAGATTCATTATGGGCTTTTGCATAAAGAAAGAATTTAATTAAAAAACGCATTTGTTGAATCTGCAGTTCTGAGCCAATTAGTAGGCTGTGAAATCCATTTAGTAACTAGTGAACTGCAAGTTGCATTTTAACAGTAGAAATGAAAACACTCCAGTTCATTATTGTGGTAAGGGGAGGTACTATTTTATACTGTGGGTTTCTATGTAATGTGTATTTTTTATTGTATCTTGTACTATAAAAATTGTAAAAAACATTGGATCCAAACAGAGAGATTATATATCGAACCTACGTATCTATCTTTTTTCTCTTTGCTCTGAGCTATACAAATAGTTCTGTTGAGAGAAGAATGCTAATTCCCTTAATGGCTGATCTTCAGCTTTTCTATGAAGTAGCCACACGATGGACACTGCCATACTGGTTACTGACGTCCTACCAGATCCATAGTCCTTCTAATCCCTAGACGCATATTAGCAGAGCTTTTAAAAATACTGATACCCAAACCTCACCACAGAACTTTACAATCAGAATTTGAAGAGATTGGGTTAAGGCATTCAAGTTAGATCAAAACTCACCCACTTCTTGTTTTCTAACTGCATGATTGAGAACTACTCACTAGACCTACACTGTTTCATACCATTCTTTTTCTTCTCTCCTTCTAGTCCACCATGGACTTCTTTCCCACTGGCCCTAAAGCTTTTTTGGCCTTTCTCCGACATTCCCATATAAATAACTTGCCTTCTCAATTAGATTTGTCTGAAGCAATGATTATCTTATATTCTTGTGTATCTAACTGGGTCTTCATACATCTGGCCCAAAGGTAATTCACTCCAATGCTCTCCTCCATTCCCTGGCCTCAGATTCCAACTCAGTTCATTTTTCTGGATTCTTACTGAACATGTAGAAGCAGTCATTTGGAAAAAGGGAGAGGTCTGAATGCCTATGCACCTCACGTCTATGCATTTTGAAAACCTGGCCTCTGCATCTCCTTTTGGCCACTGTCCCTTTAGCGTGCCATCTACTGTCCTCCAACTACTGCCAGCTCCAGTGAGTCCCTGGAAGCCCCATGCACATCAGCACAGAACTGCCCACCTGGAGCCGAGGAGAGCCCTGACTCCAGGCCAGTCCAGGACTCCCACCTATGACCCAGGTTCTTATTTAGTTTTTATAATCAGGGCTCTTTTCCTCAGTTTCAGCATTTCTTATTCAGGTGGAGAAGTTGAGGGTTAAGGGCTGTCCGAGGTTGGGTCCTCCAAATCCAACCCACATGCAAGTAATTCATTCAGTCGTGATCCTGGAAGGAAGAGGCAGTGGATTTGGGGGGGATGGGCAAGGAAAGGAAGCTGAAGAAACCAAGAGAATATGTGGTATCAGGCGAAGCAGCATGTCTTCAGTGTCTTAAATGATGCTCTTCTGATGAGGAGGACCATGGATCTGAGCCTCCCTATGGCTGAAAGGAATAGTCAGAGGGAATATCAGGAGAGCAGTTACAGAGACTGAACAGGGTTCAGAGTACAAACAGGAGAAGGAGATGGAAGGGCCTGGCAGGGAGGCAGCCCCCATGGGAAACAGAGCAAAGACCAGACGAGGTAGCATCAGCTGTTGAGGGCACAAAGGAGGAAGAGGAAAATTAGTGTGAGACTGAGCTGTAACCTTAAGTGAAGAGTATAAGGCAGGAGTGCATGGAAGAGCCTCAGGTGTGCTTACCTCTGTACCCTAAGCTTGAAGGCCAGGGAATCTGCATGCTAGTCTCCACGTGCTGAACAGCAGTTTTCTTCTGATAATCCTCTGTTTCAGGACACTTAAGGCATGAATCTTGCTGCAGACCAGACACTCATGCTTGCTGGCAGCTGAGCCCTCACCCTCCAGCTTGGGAGGGGTCTTCATTCCGATAGAGGCATCCAAACCCAGCTCTGACATAAAACCACAGACAACAGGATCCATTGTTACTCATGACCTTCCTATGACTTATTCCCCCACCCAAGAGGGACAGCAAGTAAGGAAAGTGTCCAGGAACAAGAAAGGCCACCTGAATGGCCATGGTCAGGTGAAGCCAATGGAGACATTTTTATATGTGCTTTTTGTTGATCTTCCTTACACTACCCAGTAAGATTGCCATGGGACAAACATGTTCCCAAATGCCAAAAAAAATGTCAAGAAAAATAAAATTGATAACAACGGAAAGGTCCTAGGTAGAAAAGGCAAAGGCAAGGAAATCATTCCAGATACAGGTTGTACAATTGGGAGGGAAGAGATTGTGGAGATCAAGCAAAGTCCATGTTGAAGGGAAACCTCATGATAGAAAAAGGTGCGGGAAGCCTGAAACTGGAAAATTTAAAAATATGCATCAATATATATTTCACATATATATGCATATATACTATGTGTAATATTTATACATAGTCAATCTAAATAAGGCATGGAAGATACGATAAAATGCAACAACTCTCACAAGTGTGTGTGTATAAAGGAACAAACACATGAGCGTGTTGAGATATCGACTGGATCGTTCTAATGGACTCCTGATGAGCTGAGTTTGAAAAAGCAAGGAGGAAAATAAGAAGAATGAGAGAGCGAAGCTCTGGTGGGAAACATGAACTGTTACATATTGGGGGTGGGATCCCAGGGTGGAGGAGTATGAATCAAAAGTCTATTAAGATTATCCTTTGCTGCAAAGTCTGATGCAAAGCCTGGATTTATGCTGAGTCCTCTGTGCAAACTGAGTAGGAGACAGAGTGACTGAGCCAGCGGGGTTAGGTCTTGGCTGGGAATGTGGGAAGCCAAGGACGAGAAAAGGAGAGACTAGAGGGAAGAGGAGACAACTAAATACCACAAGACCTACTGGCACGTGGCAGGGCTGTGCATCCCTGCACCCCCTGAGCACCTTCTATGAGACTCTCCCTGGTGCCACAGGGGCGCTCCTTCTTATCTCACCGCCGCCGAGGATGTGGGGCTCTGCTCATTTCTCAGATGAGGCCATCACCTGAGGGGAGAGCCCCAGGCAGCCCCAGGCTCCGGTGCAGATGTGGAGAGAGGTGGAGGGTAAGGATACATTCGTCCCGGGTGAAACGGATGTGAGGGTTTCAAAGCTCTTGTAAGACAATCTGAGCAGTGGTGGATCCTGGGGAGAAGAAAACTGAGGACATGGCCACGGAGCTGAGTGAAGAGGGTGAATTACAGGGAGTGTCGTCAAAGAGACTGATCGGTGCACTTTATGGATGAGGGTGGCCCTTTATTTTAAAAAGAGAAGAAAACGAGAAAAATAACCTGGATATGAAAAGCAAACAGGAGTGTGAGTTGTGGGGCCCTGTTTACATTGCTACAGAATGTTACTAATACACTGTTACTGAGAGCATCTAACAGGGAAAATTGTCTTGAGGGTGGATGTTGAGAGAAGAGGAAAATATTGGCCAACAAGCCTTTCTGAGAAAGCAAGGGTAAATGGGGTCCAGAGAAAATGGAGATCATAAAAACTATGCTACCGCAGAGCATACAACACACGTGCCTTCATTTTGTAAATGTTAAGCACCAGAAAGACCTAATGGTTAGGGATTATATATTCATAGTGGTTCTGAAACCTTTTTTACTGAATCAGGCACTCTGGACGTTACGTTGCTTAATATTCTCAACAACCCTGAAATGAAGATAGAATTTTTCAAGAGTTCAGATGAGGACGTGAGGTGTAAATATCTAAGAAGATAAATAACTTGGCTCAGTTAAACAGGAATTTGAAAACCCAAGGCCTGAGGCAGAGCTGATCCTAAACCCCAGGCTCTTGCTCTCTGGCTCTGTTAGAGCATCACAGATTTCAACTGGACCTATCGTAGGCACAGGAGGGACCCCATTGCCTCCTCCACCCACAGCCCTGTGATGGCTAGAGCTTCTAATCCTCTTTTTTTCACTTACCTGGGAAGAGTGGCCCTTGGTTTCCAGAATCAGTATTAGTGTTAAAGCCCCAGACGATGGAGGAAAGACTGACTGTGGCTCTGCTGTCACCACAACCGAAATGCTGGTCCGGCTGTAGTTGCACATCATTGGTCTCGTGGGTGCTTTTCTGCAGCTGTGCTTGTGAAGTTTGCACCTCTGACCCTTGGAAATTCACAGGCCCTTGGAGACAATCCTCCCATGTGTCACCTGAAAGGAAAAGAGGGTGCGGTAGGACCAATCCAAGTTTTCCTTTGTTAATCCCTCCCAGAACTGATGTGCCTTCCTATCAGTGAGACCATCCAATGACCCAGACAATAAAGGCAGAAATCGTGTCCATGAAGGAGAGGTCATGTTTCTGGCTGTACCTGTGGATGCTGAGATGGCAGTGCTAGGCTCCAAGGTCCGTGAAAAGAGGAATCACCCACTTGAGTTTAGAGGGTTTTGGATGGCACATGAGATTGCATCTACTATTCAGTTACTAGCCTTAGTCCTGTAGCCGAGTGAAGAGGTTCTAGACAGGCCTCAAGGCCTGGGACAGAAAGAGTTGTTGATATCTACCCACAAGAATAATAGAACAAGGGAAGGAATATGGCCTCATGGCTTCAGGTACCACTAGAAAAGTGAGTTGGGTAACTAGAGTACATGGACCAGTTAAATGATTCCTTCACAGTTCTGGAGGCTTTTGAACTTGCTTGAAATTTTTGACTACAGTTCCACTCACTCATACATGTATATATTTGGTTGCCACATGGGGCAGAGTGGGGGTAGATGGTATCAGCAGATAGAAGCAGTTGTAGCAGAGGCCCGAATCCCTTATTGGAAGCTGAGGTACAGAAGGACTACAGAATCAGAGTGTTTGCTTCTTTAGGGACAATGTAACACAATGCACAATCCTTATATTACACTCCCCTGCAGTGGGGTCTGGGCAGTGCCTGTAACCAAATGTGTTGCTATTTCTCCTGTGAAATGAATACATATTCTCAGAACGTGGGCTAAGCAAAGATATCAAGTACCCTCACCTAGTCCAGGTCAGGCTCAGGTGGGGTTGTGCCCCACAGGACCTGCTCCACATTGCTGTGAGGCTCCCGTCTGGCCTCTCTCCTATACATCTGCATCCTCAACAAGGTTTGTTTAACTGTTTCTTTAAAGTGTCTCTCATGTATCTGTTACCACTGAGTCTTCCAGAGAGCATCTATGTCTGACTCTCATCAGTGATTCAGCCAATCTCCTTCTAACTGCTTCTCTGATTCTGTCCTCTCCACACCGTCAAAGGTCACCTGTCTTATTACCCCCAAATGCTGTTTCACCGCATGCTCCTCGGCTTGTGGAAATCCATCCTCCCTTCTCTAGTACACGAGCTCTACACTCCTCACCTGCCTTTGTAGTCCTCCTGTCATCTGGCTCCTCTCTCTTCTGCAACATCCCTTCCCACAACTGCCTTCTACAAATCCTCCCGGACTCAGGCTGGCCCCTCGTTGACCCCAGCCCTGCACCAGGAGCCTCTTTCAGCCTCCAGGGCTTTTTCCACAAGCACTTCACTCAGCCTGCTGTGCCCTTCATATTTCCAACAGGCAGAGTTTTTTAATCATTAATCATCAATTTTAGGACACTTAATCAGATTTTATGGTAATTCACATTTCAGATGGGTAAAACCTCTTAAATCAACAAATCCTGTGGGTGAAGGATGTAACAAAACCAGGTATCCCCATTCTCCAATCTGATTTTCAATCAAGATCTAGGATTGTTTTTAATGATCACTCCTTAATTTCATCATATGTATTTAACCCTCTTCTCCAGACTAATGGGCTTTACTAAATGAATGCTTTGAATATTCTTTGCATTTGCATGGGAAAAGGACAAAACATTTTATCAAACATCGACACTATTGCCCAATATTATTAGTTTGGCATGTTGGGAAGAGCCCCTAAGAAAAGCTCATGTTGTAATTTAAAAATATAGTGTTTGCACTGTTTCCACAGGGTTTCTCCTCATACAGAGAGAGGGTGGGGCAGACGCGACCACCTGTGCCCACACCGCTGCATCACAGCTGTCCACACTCTTATATCCACACTGTTCTCAGGGTATCATCAGAACCCAGACACAGGATGGATCCGTGGATTATTTAGATGTTCCACTCATTCCTCTCAGCCCATCTGTGTGGGTGACTTGGCCTCTCCGGGGCCGTTCTGAATGAGGGCCTGGCAGGGCTGGGCCACATCACACACATCTCACTTGTGAGACCTGTGTCTGAGCATCACTCATTCCCGTCATGGACACTCAGCCCGGCTGCTGGTGTTTCTGAGACAGAGCTCTGCAGCTTTCTGAGGGCACCAGCACAGCCAAATTCAAGGCCTCCCTGCACCCGGAGTGAGAGCAGATAACCATGGCGGCAGGAGGTGGAGAGAGGCGTGGACCCTCACCCTGACTGATTTTCCCTGGAGAGCCTTAGGCAGCTGCGGCTCCGCCTGGAGGGGCTGGATGAGCCGCTGGCTCTGCTCACAGGACAAAGTGCACTGATGGATGAGGTGCTGGGATCTGAGCGAGGGACCACAGCGGTTCTCTGCATGTCTGGCAACTTTGTGTGTAAGATTGATAGTTTCAAATCATTTGGTTCAGGGCAAAACGGAAAAGGTGAGTGACATCCTCTCTTAGGCACTGACGGGTACAACTGCTGAGAGGAGTGAACAGACCTGAGCCGTGGAGTCAGGCCAAGGAGAGGCCAATGTCCCACCTCCCAATGGCTGGGAGTCTTGGGCAAGTGAAGTGACCCTGCTGAGCCTCAGTGCCCTTGGCTCCACCGTGAGCTACCACACCTACCTGAGAGGGTCTAGGGAGGACTGAATGGGTTATGGCGCACATGGAGCTCACTTAGTAAGGGGCATGGTATACAACAGGTGCACAAGAACTGTGTGTTCCACTTCTGATTTGTGAGTTACTATGAGCCTTTGCTTCTTTGCTCCTCAGGGAGGAATGGGAAACAGGAATGAAATGGTTTCCAATGTGAAAAGGCACAAACTGACCAAGAATGACTGAGGGGCAATTTTTCACACCCAATTTCACTATTAAATAATGAGATCGAATCAGGAGCATCATGGAGTTTCTCGCACTTTCTACAAGATGATTTTATGAGTAAAGCTCCTAACAATCCAAATGTGTCTCCTACAATAAAAGTTCAAAAAATAACCTGAGAAGGAAAGAAAACTGGCCTTACATTTACAAACCCTATGAACTGCTGCCCAAGGGGATCTCGGTCAACAATTAGGCCAGTATCCCCATCAGGTGTGCAGGTTGTGGATGGTTTCTGTGAGAGGATACCAATGAGCGTACACACACGATTGCAGCTGTAACCCATCATGGGCGACTCATGATTGCTGCACAAAGGAGGAAAAGCAGGGCTGTTTCTGGAGGATGGAACACCAGAGGCCGATCGTTGGCTTCGTGGAAACCGCAGGGCATGGGCCCATTTTTATATTCAGGATCTGCTATCTAAATGCTTCACAGGGAGGTGGGCAGCCCAGAGGGAAAAGCCTGGAGCTGGGGAACCATAACAGGGAGCAGACTGCAAACAGGAATGCAAAGCCAGAGAGTTTGTAAGAACCTATTCAAGAAATAAAATTAGCAACATAATGTAAAGAATATAAGGATTCTTATCTTGGAAAAAGAGGTCTGTTACACAGATTCCTGCAGGTGAGATGGTGGCAGCCGAGACGTCGCCCTTATCCCTCCCCTTCCCCACTCTGGCCTGAGGATACCAAATGCCTGCACTGGTGAGGGGGTCCAGGTGACAGAGGGTAGCCTGGGGCAAGAAGAAAGGAAAGTTATCTGACCCGCTTGATGCCTTTTAAAAATTAAATCCCAGAATCTAGTTCAAACCAACACAGGTCTGAGGGCCTGTTTACAGGGATGCCGCTCATAGCCTGTCCAGGTTGTTGGATACAAGCAATAGAAAGGCTACCTGGGGGCCCACTGGGAGTCGTATGCCCTTTACAAAGGAGTACTCACCATGTGCATCTGGAGCCGAGAAGACTTCCCGGTTATCCGATTGGAGTGAGGCACTTCTCTGAGGCCTACAGGAGTCTGACAGATGATGGTCAATAGAACCCACCAAATAACATTCGTCCAGTGAGTCCTGCTGGACTTCATTCTCTTCTCCCACCGGCAGCTCCATCCTGAGGCAGGTGGGATCAGAAGGACTGGTGATTACACAAGAGGGATTAGTGAACACAGAGTCCTAGGCGGTTTGGATGGGAGTTAAGGAACTAGTCTCAAAAAGCAAATGGGAAGTCCCCATAAAGGGAGACACAACAACCCTCCCCTATCTGGGGCTGGAGGGTGCTTGCAAAGGGAAAAGGGGGGGGGGCAGGGGAGAGTGAGGAGGAGGTACTTCCAGAACGGATCAGAAAGGAGCTCAGGAGGAGGGAGGCTGAACCACCCCCGTACACAACAGTCATCTCACACACACTCTCAGAAACCATAAAGGCAGCTTCAGCTCTTTTGCACAAGTCTTGTTGAAATTTACATGCAGCAGCCAAGTGAACACAGGCTCTGGCAGCATAATGGACTTCTAGAAATCCTGTATCTTCAGGGCCAATTTCTCTAATACTGGGATGTGACCTGAACGTTTTTTTCTCACTGCTTTCCTTGCCATGAAACACCCGCTAGTGTGGTAAGGCCAAGCAGGCAGAGGCAGAGATGCATCTCATGCTGCTTTTAAGAAAAAGGGAGAACAGGAGCGTGCAAGAGACCCTGTGACTGATTAGGACCCCTGCAGCAACTGACTGCAGGTTACTGTAACTGAGAGGGATTCACAAAGGGGCCCATCCAAGCACCACAGCAAAAGCAGACGACATCATGAAAGGGACCCTTTGTGGTTGTCTGAGTGGAAGAAACAGGCATATTCAGCACTTTCTGATTCCCCTGCAACTGAGAGGACCAGATGTCACCACTGAATTCAGACCCACACTTCTTTGAAGTTACCTAGAACAGATGAGGTCTTGGTCTTCCTCTTCCTCAAGAACAGTATGATTTTCTATGGATAAATTCAGAAACATTAAGCCGATCGTCCTGTGTACGTTAATAATCCAGTATCCAATACTACCACGGGGACCAAACGATCCCCAGTGGGACCGTAGGGTATTTTAAGAAGAAGATTCCAGGAGGCCTCAGGTTGGGTCTTGGGTACCTGCCTTGATTTGCTTTCCTGAGCCATCAGGCAAGCTCTCCCTGACCTGGCAGATCCCCACCACAGCATCCTCTTCCAATTCTGAGTAAAAACTTAAAAACATCTCAGACAGATGCTGGGCAACAGCTCACCTGCCTTCTAACAGAATCATATTCAGGCTTTTCTCATCATATGCTGGCTGGTTTAGCTGAATGATGATTGGAATCTACAAAACCTCGAATCCAAATGAATCTTTGCGGCTACTTTGAATCTTTGGCCATTCACCGGGTGGGGAAATGCCAGGACTCTGCCTTGGTTCACGGAAACATACAAGCAAGGTGAGGGTAGGGGTCTTTGTATCCTCATATCCAGATGACGGTTTTGCTAAGAGGACCAACTTAGAGGAGACAGACACTGGGGATGACAGCAGTGACACCAGGGAAACAACAAATCCAAAGATGGAGTTAAGGCTGTCAACATCGCTGGAAAGGCACAGACATCCAGGGATGTTTGGGGGTATGGAAATGGGAGCATTTGGGGTAAGAAGAGACATTTCATGGGTATCAGGAAAGAAGACAGTCATCTCTGCGCACTTGCACATTTGCAACTGAGTGAGTTTGTCACACCTACCTCGGGTCCAGTGATCTAACTCAGGGCCTGACCCACAGGCTCGGCCAGGATGAAGAAGAGACACTGCTCCCTGACCCACCTGATGTCTGTGCTTAAAACTCTATCATAAAGCCTGATTCAGATCACTCTGTCTACGGAGCTTGTACACAGTGGGGAAAAATCTCAGCACCGCCTGAGGCGTGCGGTACAAGGAATTCAGAGTGTACCTGGGAGTCCAGTTGGAGTTTTATCACATCGGCAAGAGAATACTCACTGCTTACATCTGGAGCATAGGGGACATCCACTTCCTCACATGAGAAGATGGCGGTGCTCCTATAAGGCCAGAAGGAGTCTGACCGACCAGGAAGCACTGAGTAAGTCAAGTGGTATTCATCCAGTGAGTCCCGTGGGACACCATTCTCTCCCATCTGCGGCAGCTCCCCGCTGGGCCTGGTGGGGGAGAGAGGACTGACGATTAACCCAGGAGGGATCAGCTATCCTAGAGTCCTATCTGGTTCTGATGGCATGTTTACGGGAGTGGTGAAGCAAGCCAAGGACCTGATCCACTAAAGATGGAGCAACTCCCTTTTGGGTGTGGGACAGAGTGTGTTTCTACAGGGGCAGGAGCTAGAAAGGACAGCAGGTGCTCAGTGCTCTGGCCAAATAACAAGCTGGTGAAGAAAGAGACTGAATTATCTCCAGATGGTACAGCCATGACTCACAACATATAGGGTCACGTAACAGTGCCTTTCACCTTCTCGTTTACATTGCAGTGAGTGTCACATGCAGGGGCCACGAGCATACAGCTTTTGGGGCATTCTGCTATCCCAGACATCTCATGCCACCAAGGCCTCTCTAAATATTGTAGCATTATATAACAATATTATTATCTATTCACTTTTCTTACTGTGACATACATGTCAACGTGCTAATACCAAACAGGCAGAAAAGAGCTATGCACTCACTCTCTAAACCATCCTGGAGATAACAAGTCTATGCAAGAAAATCACTCTCATTTAGTTCACCTGGGTCAACCGACTTGGGTTATGAACTTGAGATGTTACAAAGAACTGGAAAACAGTGTAAGTACCACAATGAAAGCAGAAGACATTATGATAAAGGATAATTCATGGTTGGCAACATTGATGATACAAAATATTCAGCACTTTCTGCTTTCCCCTGGATCAGAGGTCTGCAGATGTCATCATTGTATGAACAGCCCACAAATATTCATAACTACCTGGGGGCAATAGCCTCTGGTCCTTCCAGGTCATCCTGATCACTTTGGTTTTCTGCAAATAAATTAACAGGACAATTACATGGGGCAAAACCCATTCACAAAAGCCCAATTCGATGCCAACCTTCACACTGTCCTAACAGGCTTTGAGGGAAATATCCTAAGAGACCCCAGATAGAGCCTCATAAGAAGGCGCTGGGTTTCCTTCTTGAGCCATTGGACAAATCTGCTTGATATGACAGGTCATCAGCACAGTATCCTATGTCCTGAGTCTGTGCAAACAGCTAAACAAATCCTTTCCCTACAGATTCTGCGGAACTACCGAGCTACCTAGAGCACTGCTGTAACATTCAGGCTTTTTCTATCTGAAATGCTGTTTGTTAATGGGTTAGAAGAATTATACTTTGAGATTAGATGGGAGTGGAATCCATACACCATCAAGTCAAAAGAATCTTCAGAGCTACAAAGAAACAGTGGCCATTCGTCAGGTTGGGAAGTTCCAAGGCCCTGCCTTGCTTCAGAAAAACATACCAAAGATGACAGTGGGGCTTACGTTCTGGTTTCAGAAAACTCTGGACAAGGTAATACAAATGAAAGGAGCTGGAATATGGGTTGACAGAAGTGAAACCAAGGAGTGGCAACTCCATAGATATAAACAAGACTGCCAACAGCCTCGGACAGGTAAGGGAACTCAGGGACATTGCTCAGGAATGAAGATTAGAGCATTTCATGTGATATAAAAGATTCATTCAAAATTAGGAGGCCTGAAAGGTACTTCCTGTGCCACAATTGTAGTGGTACATGTGAGTCTGGCAGGACCACCTTGGGTCCAGTGATTTGCCACAGGGTCGTACATGACTAGCAACTGAGAAAACTTCACTGACCTGTGGAATGTCTTGTTTTAAATGCCATTGTAGTGCCTGGTTTGAACTTCAATATGTTCGTATACTGTCTATCTAAGGAGATTCATTCTCTCAAGTAGACTAACAAAGAGCATGCAGATTACCTGGAAGACCAGTTGGAATTTTATCCTCTTTAGCATGGGAGCAACCACAGGCTCCTTCCAGAGCAGACCCCACTTTCCCTTCATCAAATGCACATTTTCCATCACTGTAAGGCTGGTAGCAGTTAGCACCTTCCTGGACACTTGAAGGAGCCAAAACACATTCATCTTGGGATTCCTGGAGCACTTCCTTCTTTTCAACCTCCTGCAGCTCCACTCTGTGTCAGGTGGGAGAGGGGTGACAGAAGATTAAATGAAGAGGATCAGACACCAAGCCATCCTGGCTGGTTTTGATGGGAGGCAAAGGGAGTGGTCACAGAAAGCAAAGGCGAAGTGGTCTTAAAGACGGAAATGACTATCCTTCTGTGTGTGCAGTGGAGTGTGGCTTCCATGGGGTGGGAGAGGGAGAGACCAGCAGATGCTAAGTGCACTGGCCACACAACCAGCCGTTGAAGGAGGAGAATGAATGCTCCCTGCACGCTCTAGTCATGACCCCCAGCCCACACGGAGAACTAAGACAGTGGTTCCAACTCTTTTGCATGCTTTGTATTGATCTGTACTTGCAGTGTCAAAGTGATACAGCTTTTGAGGAATTACAGACTCTAGATATTCTCCCTTCAGTAACTATTTTCTCAATATTTTGTTATAACATGAATTTTTTCTAGCTTCTTCACTTGCAGTCAAGTATTTACCAACATGCTGACGCCAAACAGGCACAAAGTAGGTGACTCTCGCCCTACTGTTAACCACACGGGGAAGAACACTTGATTACAGGAGCTCCCAAGTTTGCCTGTTCCACCTGGGTCAACTCACTGTACCTCACTGTACCTGAAGGATTAAGAAATTGAAACACACACAACTTCTGAAGTGAAAATAGACAACATTCTTAAAAGGGATATTTCGCTGTTGACTGAGTGGATGAAAGAGTTATATTTAGTAATTTCTCCCCCCTGGGTCTGAAGTCTCCTGATGTCACTCTTGACATTCACAGCCCACAAATCTTCAGAATTACCTGGGGGACACTGGCTCTTGTCCATCCACTTGCACATGATCATGCTGATTGTCTAGTAAGAAATTCAGACACAGTGGGTCACAAGAAACAAATTACACCTCACACGTACCAACTCAGTGAACACATTTACCACAAGGACATTCATACTCTCAGTGCAAGAACATAATACGATATTCCAGGACACTTAACTCCTAGAATCAGGGGGGACCACTTCCAGACCCATCAGGGAAGTTCTCAGGAGCGCTCTCCCAATATCCTTTGTTCTGAGTCTGTGGAAATAGTTAATTTTCCCCGGTGATCCTAGGAAGTGAGCTGAATTATTTTCTAGAATTGTTTCTACAATATTGGTTAGGCCCATCAGATTTTGTTGCTGTTGATACTTTAGAGAAATTTATCCTTAACACTAGAGTGATGGATGAATTTTATAAACTCTCAAACTAAAAAGAATCTTTGGTGCTACAAAGAAACGATGGCCATTCAAGGCTGGAGGGACTGCCAGAGGCCAGCCTTGCTTCATGGAAACATCCAGGCAAGACAATGGTTCAGTTGTTTCTGTCCTGGTTTTCAGATGACTGCTTAGCTAAGAGAAGCCAACATAGAGAAGATGGAGACTGGGGCTGAGAGCAGTGATACCAAAAAGAGAAATCACCTCTCCTAAGGTATAAGCCGGTCTGCCATTGTGTTTGGATCAGAAGAGAAAGGCCAGGGACATTTACAAAAACAAAGTTAGATCATTGCAGGTGACAAGGCATATCTGATCTAAAGCAAGTCTGACAGACACCTCCTGTGGATGTCCACCCGAGGTGGGTGAGAGTTGTCACACTGATTTGGGTCCAAATGCCTGACACTGGGGCCAGGGTGACAGAGGCATGACCAGGGCCTAGAAAGGGGTGAAGGCTCCCTGGTCCACCCGATGTCTGTGTGTCTTAATAGATCCTTTTCCCTGGTTTAAATCAAGATGTGTCTATAGGGCCTGTCTTCAGAGACGAGCTTCCTCAGTCTACACAGGTTGAGGGGAACAAAGAACATGGAGGCTACCTGGCAGATCGGTTGGCATTCCATCCTCTGCAGCATGGGAGCAACCACAGGCTCCGTCCAGAGCAGGGCCCACCTCCCAGGCATCACATGCGAATTTGCCATCCCTGCAAGGCTGGCTGCAGTCAGAACTTCCTGGGAGACATGAAGGAGTCAAAACACACTCATCCTGGGATTCCTGACGCACTGCCTCCTTTGCAACCTCCTGCAGCTCCAAGCTGTGTCAAGTGGGAGAGGGATGACAGAGAAGTAAACAAAAAGGATCCGACCCCTTGCCGTCCTGGTTGGTTTTGATGGGAGGCCTAGGGAGTGGTCACAGAAAGCAAAAGGGCAGTCCCCTTAGAGAGGGAAGGAACTATCCTGCTTATGTGAAGTGGAGTGTGGCTGCCATGGGGTGGGAGACGGAGACCAGCAGGTGCTCCGTGCACTGGCCACATACCCTCTGATGAGGAATGAGACTCAACCCTCCCAGGATGGTACCTTCAGGAACATGAAGCACAAATCAGCTTCCACGCCAGGTGCTACCCCCTGGTCCTACGCCATGTTCAATGTAAGATCAAGTAGTCAAGTGAATACTGCTATTAAGGCAGTATACACTCTCAGAGACGTTAGGCCTTCTTTTTAGGAATAGAAAGGCCTCCAAGACCTCTTTCTCTTACTCTTGTGAAATAGCAACCAATGTTTTGTCTAGATAGTTTTCCTGATCTTTAGTTTCTCTAGTTACTTCTCTGCCAATTCCTTTGCTAGGTACCTTCCTCCCAAGGACCTAAAACAACTGTGTAGGAATAGATATTCATCTCCCCTTGGAGCTCCTTTAGGAGAGAACAGCTATCCTTTGTGTGTGCAGGAAATCCTAGGGATGGTGTGTTCAGCTTGGGTCACACGTACAAGTAGCACAGAGATCACAGACAACCAAGTTACCAGGCCATCTCCAGGTGGGTTGAGTGAAGTAACTCAGTACAGCCTGCAGGTTTGCTTATGCTTGCATCTGGCATCTATGACTCTCTTGACCTCACTTACTCTTTCTGTGACCCTGTCCATATGTTACCTACACATTACCTGCTCCTGACGGTTCATTGGTACCTGGGCGTGAGTGTTTCTTCTGCTGGTTCACCTTCCTCATCTTCATCAGTTTCTATAAGCAAATTCAGAAATATCCAGTCAGCTTCTTGCCACTTCACCCACAACAAACACAGCAACCCATATGGTCGTAGAGTCATGACTGTCTGTGTGTGAACTGGTACTGTGCGGAAGTTCTAGTGCCTTGTCTTTACACACCCCGCCCCCAGCATGGATTTCTGACCCATCAGGACGTCTGACTCTAGACCAGAGGATCACCATTGTGGCACCTTCTGCCTGCAACTGGGCAGACATTTAAAAGGTCTTTTCTTCCTTATATCACTGCACACTTGTCCACCTTCCATCTCGACCTCTACATCTGCATCATCCATCCTGCCACAAATTCTGCCAAAGACACAGGCTCTCTAAACCTTCTCAGCTCTCCCAAGATCCCTTCCTTCCTCTGAGGAGAGCAACCACGTCCCACATCCCTCCACCTGGGAACATCCTGGGCTCTTCAAGGTGGCTTCTGTGTGTTATCAAGGGAAAGTCTCTCTATGGAAAGGGGTCCAGTCTAAACAACATTCCCAGCACCAAGGCTGACTATATCAAGTACCTTATCGGACACCACACAGTGAAGGGCTTCTTTTTCTGCTGTGCATTCATACATATTTCCTCATTTTATCACTAGAGCTACCATCAACAGATTATTTGATCTATTTTACAGAGGAGGAAACAGACGCTAAGAGAGGAAAAGTCAATCACTCGCTCGCTGTTACTGAAGGCAGCACTCAGGCTAAACCTGGAAACTTGCATGCTTAGTCCAGGGCTCTTTCCACTCTCACAAGCTGCCTCCTGTCACATCGTCCCTTCTGTGCTTTAACACTGGGCGGATGCTGCCTCCTGCCCCAAAGGCCATGGTCCATCAGGAAGGAATCAGTTGCAATACTATGCCCTCTACCCTGTGCATTTCTCCCCGTCCTCCCACTCAGCCAGTCCTGCTCCTATCAGAGCCCCAAATGGGCCATGAAACAGGAAAGCTGAGAAAAAAGAAAACCACATCCTAGTCGAGGTGCAGAGTCTCTTGTGAGTGGCTCAGTGCTATCAGGTTCTGTGGGCCCCTTACCTGGGCTGAGCTTGCGGGCAAGGCGCTCTGCCAGCCTATGTCCCTCAGTCAGCTGCTCTCGGAAGCCCGGCCCCTGGTGGTTGTCAAGGTCATTGTGGGTGACGAGGTCCTTGAGGTGCTGCTTGAGTAGAACAGAGTCATCTTTCCCTTCCCGTAATGTCTGCCGTAACTGGGTCAGCTCTCGCGCCTGACTTCGAATTAGGATATCACACGTCCTAAGGTGGGACAGAAGATAATTTTAAAATGCAAAGAGTTGCATGACGACTGCGAGGGATTCCTGTGAGAACATCCTCAAGGAGCCATCGAAGCAGCATTGTGGCCCATTTCTGGTGGCCAGCCTGTGCCAAAGAGAAAGAGGGACAACAAAGGACTCCCCTGAGACAGGGCGTGCGCCTATAAGATTGCCCATTCATCTTGTTCTGTAAACAAAACCTAGGGTCTTTCTAAACCTACATGAAGATGTCTCTTCATTTCCTCACTCAGCCATGCCCATTTCCATATAAAAATAGACAGAGGGCATGGTACAGTGGATGACACACAGCCACATATAGCGTGGACAGGTACAGCAGGTGTGAGTTGGAAAGAACAAGAGAATAACAGGGTCAAAAAAGGATGACAAGCTGTAGTCAGTCAGGAGGACATTGTGATTTAAAGGTCAATGAGGTACTGATTGAACAACACTGTGAAGGTACCAAATGCCACTGAGTTGACTTGTTCACTTGAATTTGGTGAATTTCATGCATGATATGTGATTTCAAATTAATAGTGTTTGTCAAAGCAGAGTAACTGAAGCCCTGAATAAAATCAGAGTCCATAATTCACCAGTTGGTGTCCTCCACCTGGTTGACAAATATTGTGCCCATGTGCCTGCCACGCACATCTCTGACCTCCTTACCTCAGCCTCTCATCGAGCGTTGGCTTCTCTGCCAGCTTCTCTGCCAGCCTCAGCGCCTCAAACGACAGCTTCTCCCCCAGCACGGATTCAATGATGTCCTTACAGGCTTCACACTCTGAGGAAAGAGAGACGCTGCCTCAGGGGAAAGCTGGACCTGCTGCTGTGGTCACGGCCTTCAAGGGAGGAGGCAGGGTCCACCCCAGGGGCAGATGTAACTCCAATACCAGGCTCTATGCAGCGATCTCCACATCTGATCCCTCAGCCTCCCAACTGCGTGGCCTTCGGTTACTTCTTGTTTGAGAACTGAGGAAAGAGAAGCTCCAAGGCCCAGAAAGTAACTAGACAAGATGAACTGGCATTTGGCAAAGTCAGAATTCACATCCCCTGAGACTGACTCTGAATCCTGGGCCACTTTACCAAGACCTGCAGCCTCTTGGGTGACACGCGGAACAGGGCCATGAGGTGGCGATTGCTGTGTGGTCGGGAAGACCCCTGATGGGGTCCATGCAACTATAGGCCTGATGGTTCCCTTCTGCTGGGATTTACTAATGAACAAGTGTCTCAAAGGTTTTCACCTTTGAGTAAAAACTCACCTGGATACACTTGTGTGAAATAGAATATGCGAAAGTATAAGGACCTAGAAAAAAATGTGCCCAAACACTATGAAAGCTTTTGTTATTAGAAATAGTATAGTGTGAATGTACTGTGCTTACACTGTGACAGGCACTATTTGCAGAGCTTTGACAGAATTTCTTCATTATTCATTACAACTGAAACAAGTAGCCCACAGTTTCAGTGAGGAGCAGCCCCCCCCCAAGCTCCTTTAAAGCAGATACGATCCTCTGCTTTCCCCAGTGTGTAACCACCACGTGACCCCAGTGTAACAAGCACGGGGCTTTGCCAGTGGGACCTCAGGGGAGCTGGGACTGATGCAGTTCATTAGTGCCAGACGTTCAGCCAACAGTGATGCAGGATCAGATACAGCACAGAAAAGATTCCAGTTGACACACTTTAGCTTGTTGCTGAGAGAAACAGGCGGTTCTGTGACTGCATCAGGAATCAATGTCTAGAATTTTAACTTGATGCTCACCCTACAACGCACCGCAAACTTGGAAAAGGGACTACACTCTTTGTACCTCAGTTTTCCCATCCTCAGGCAACTGAGGGTAAAACAGCCACTTCTACCTTTCCTGGATTGTGGTCAGAATGAAATTCAAAATGACAAAGGAAATAGGAGATAAAGTCTAGAGAGTTTAGTTTCTTGGAGGGAAGACAGTGATCATTCATCACTTTGGTGACCGTGACCCCTAGGACTTACTGTATTTCTGCAGCTGGTTGGCCAGGGAGTAGGCAGTTGCTTGGGATACAAGGAATTTCTCTGTGAGGTCTCGGAAGTCCTGCTTGTTCTTTGCCAGCTGCAACTGAAGCTCCCGGTTGATTTCCGTCAGTGTAAGTTCTGCCCTCGGATCAGATAAAGGGCCAAGAGATACTGCCATGGTGATGTGTGGTAGAAGGGGTAGAGCCAGGGGCTGGGGAAAAGAAAGCCAATCATATGTTGGATTAAAATCAGGTGAAATCACATAGGTTTACTCAGGACTGAGGGACGACAAAAACTGGCGTTCTTAACTTACTGTTGGGAACAACGGAGGGTTCACAACTGCAAAAATAAGGTTCAAGATGCCAGAGCTCAGAGCCAGAGGTACTGCCTGTAGCTCAGACTCAGACAGGAGTGACGGAAGGGGACCCAGTGTGCCAGGTAACCACCTGGAGTTGCAATAACAGAACTGGTAGGTGGGGGCGGGTCACGGAATCTTGGGGGCCCCTGCCTTCCAGTTGCCTTGGCCATGCTGATACACAAGGCTGCCTGGGGTCCTGTGACGGTCACCCCGGATAGCACCCAACCCCTCAGCAGCCACTCTTCAGTTGTCCACACATGTCCTGATACCACTTACCCGTCTCCTTCCAAAACATATCTAAGCTGAGTTCTCCCTGTTCATTCTTCTGTGCATAAAAAAAATTCATGAGAGAAATAGTTTGCCAACAAGTCTTAATTTCCATAGGGCTGTCATGAAGCCATCCCACCTTCTCTTTACATGGGTCTTAAGGTTTTTCCACAAGTGAGAGATGTCAAACTTTGAGACTGTCATGAAGTTCTTCACTGGGTCTTCTCCAGGTTTGTCTATATCCTGAAATCTGTAGGACAAAAAGCAGAGTATAATGCTATGTGAATGCATACTTAATTTTTTAAACTGTTTTCTGTCCCAATGTAATATTCTTTTGCTGCATCACAGTGTTGTATCAGATTCTTATCTTCCCTGGGCAGCATGATGGCTTTAGAATAAACTTAAGTTTGACATCCCTACCTTCTAAGCTCCTCCTCTGTATGTGGGTTGCTCTACGTGTGGTTTTTTTTAAATGTCACTAAACAGGACAGTTCATACTTTCGCTTATGGATTTCCTTGTAGTCCCAGAAGAGCTCTTTCCAAGCTGTCAAAGTGATTAAAAGAGTTTACATGTATATCCTTGGCTACCTGGCATGACCATCTGTTTAGGAAAGACTTGGGAGCCTGAGGCTATTGATCTGTGTTGATTAAATTCACCCCCATCATGAACAGACCAGGGATCCAGGGCGGAGTTTATGGGACACTGCTTGATAGATCTCTTTGAGTTGTCCTCCTGCCATTGACCTGTGGTTGTACTCCCAAAACAGCATATGGTTAAGTTCAAGATCTTGGGTCAGGGATGGCTGATGATCCACAGGGAACATATGGATGTGTTCAGTGACATAAAAGCTGAGGTTGAGGAGAGAGGGACAGGCAGGCCCGAAGGGAGTTATGTTCTGAACCAACTCCACACTCCTTCAGCATCTGCTCCTAGCCGGGTCTTGTGAGCCTGTGACTTGGGAGACCCCTTTGCAACATCCGTCTCTTCAGTTTAGCTGCTGGTCTAACCTGGATTGAGGGTGAAATGGATGTGAGCATGGGTCATATGTGTCAAGGTAAAGGATGGAGGACTGGATCAACCAGTTATGAAAGTTCCTCGTCCCCGCACCCCAAGCCATACTCCAACTATCCTTCCTTCTTTTGTTTTTAATTCTCACCTTTTTACAAAACATATTTATTTATATCTTTTTGGCTGTGTTGGGTCTTCATTTGCTGTGCACGGGCTTTCTCTAGTTGAGGTGAGTGGGGGCTACTTTTGGTTGAAGTGCACAGACTTCTCATTGTGGTGGCTTCTCTTGTTGCGGAGCATGGGCTCTAGGCACATGGGCTTCAGTAGTTGTGGCATCTGGGCTCAGTAGTTGTGGCAAATGGGCTTAGTTGCTCTGAGGCATGTGGGATCTTCCTGGACCAGAGATCAAACCCATGTCCACTGCACTGGTAGGCGGATTCTTAACCACTGCACCACCAGGGAAGTCCCCTACCCTTCTTAATGAGACTGGTTTGTGAGATTAAGCAAATGCATTAAGGAAATCTATTTTCTGGTGTCTGTGGGCCTGACATTCTGTGGGGGAAAGAAAAATGTATCACATTCCTTCATTCAAATAATCATGAAATGGAAGGCTCACAAAAGGTACCTGATGTACTTGAAGTCAAACACGGATTAGCTTTTACAGGGCTAATAAAAGTTATCACAACAGTTCTAGTTCATTGACTGATATTGGGGTCAGGCAATTTGTATAATCCTGTGATTATGATATTTTATTTTCCTTATAATCATCTAAGGTAATATGATTGTGCTAAGTAAATAATAAGAAATGTACAGAAGAGGACATTAAATAATCTATCTGGCTAAATTAAGAATTGAAGAAAATGCTTTTTATTTACCAAAGCAAGTAAGCTATTGCTTTGTGTTTTGTAAGTAAAGGAAACTTACTTTCGTCTTTATCCTTCATTTGTGCCACTTAGTTCTCCTCTTTTCCTCTGTAACCTGGCTTTGTTCCCAGACCCTTACTTTTGTCTTACGAAACCATTTCTATACACAGTCCAATGCAGAAGTGATGGCTGGACCCTTGCAAAGGCTCCCTGAAGTGGTTACAGGTGTCAGGACACCAAAGTCTGGAGGCAAAAGCAGCCCATCTTTTAGAATGGCTGCTTTCCCACCTCCTTGAAGTTGACATGATGTCCCATGACAGAAAGGGATCATCTCCCTTTAACTTGGGAGTCTCAAATCTCAGGGACTGTAGTCTATTGGGCTGACCTGTGCTGAAACTGAATGCACCTGCTAACGTTCTGGTTTCTTGTTAGGTGGCTAGAATATTTATAAGGTTTTCTAACAAACATCTTTGTAAAAGGTTGCATTTATAGCAATATGATTTATTTGTGTAAAGTGGCAGCTTGAAGAGGACTGGTCCCATCAATAAGGAAAAAGAAAAGGTAAATTGAACTTTCACTGGAAACCAGCCTGAATTTGAAATTAGGGCTCTCACTTTTCTCAAGGTGGGTGGTCAGGTGCCTCAGCCATGTGTCCCCAAGGGCTTATGTCTCCGCTGTAAACTGGACAAGGGTAAAATGGGGTCAGATAGGCCAGGTCCCGTCAATTCTAGAGTCCTCCAATAGCTCTCGTCTGCTTTAGTCACTGGATTGGAAATATCTTTGTTCTTCTGCTCTGTCCTACTTCTGTGTTTTGGGTAAATTTTATGCAGCTCGGTCTGTTCTGCCCTCAAGTTGATCCCTGTAAGAGTCACCTGGGAGATTTAGTACCCATACAAGTTCACAGTCCTCATCTGTAGCAATCCTGATTCATTGGGCTGAGGTGGGACCTGGAATCTATTTGATAAAGTTACTCAGATGTGCAGTTAGATTTACCCACTGATTTCAGTGACCTTCCTCATGATTTGTGGGCATGAGTATATCATATATATGAGTAATTCTAGTCTTCACAATTGACTTGTGCAGAGATCATTACTCTCTGCTGCTTTGCAGATGGAGAAACTGAGGCAGAGAGAGAGTCTGTCACTGGCCAAGGCCCCCTTGCTGTACGTGCTGGAGCCAGAACCCAGGTAGAGTGCCCCTCCACCCCAAAATCCCATCCCACATTGTCCAGTTCAATCTTTTGTCAGATCTTTCCAAGCAGGTGCTTCCTTCACCTATACTGCATTTCTACCAAAAACTGTCTAAATTTACTTTTTGTTTTTTTTCTGATATCTTTCTTCTCAACAGGCTAACAACATCACATTCTGGTCACTGGCTATTAATTTGAGACACTGGTTAATGAAACTACAGGGCATGGAACCTGCAAAGATGCCTTGTTGATGATGATGATGATGGCGGCATAATTCATGCACCATAACATTCATGTTGTGTACAAGTCAGTGATTTTCAGTCTGTTTACAAGGTTTGAAACCACCACCACTATCTAATTCCAGAACAACTGCATTACGTCCCAAATAATCCTTGGTCCTATTAGCAGTCACTCCCTATTCCCTCCTTCTTCCAGCCCTTGGAAACCACTAATCTCCTTTCTCTCTGTATGGATTTGCCTTTTCTGGGCATATCTTCAAAATGCAATCATCAGACATATGGCCTTTTGTATTTGGCGTCTTCATTACCATAACGTTTTCATGGTTCATCCATGTTTTTGCATGTCTCATTATTTTATTTTTTTTTACACCTAAATAATATTTCACTTTATGACTCTACTACATTGTGTTTATTCATTCCTCAGTTGGTGGACATTTGGTGTTGTTTCTACTTTTGACGTCTATGAATAATGCTGCTTTGAGTATTCAGGTGCAAGTTTGTGACCATATGTTTTCAATTCTCTTGGGTACAAACCTGGGAGTGGAACTGCTCCCAGTATGTCAGTGTCAACTCTATATTGAATTTGAGAAACTGATAGCTGTTTCCAAGACAATTGCAACATTTTATATTCCCGCTAGCAGTGTAAGAGGATTCCAGTTTCTGCACACCTTTCACATCTCCCTGTGTATGTTTTTATCACAGTCATACTAGCGGGGGTGAAGTGGTATCTTATTGTGGGTTTCATTTCCATTTGCTTAATGACTAATGGTGTTGAGCATCTTTTCACATGCTTACTGGCCATTTTTAAGTCTTCTAAGGAGAATGATTGTTCAAATCCCTTTTGCATTAATATATTCGGTTTTTTCTCCTTTTCCTCTTGAATTGTAAGAGTTCTTTACATCTTGTGGATACTAGACACTTTGTCAGATATAAGTTTTGCAACACTTTTCTCTGCTTGTGTGGATTGTCTTTTCACTTCCTTATTCGTATCCACTGAAGCACAAAAGATTTTAATTTTTTTTTTATAAATGTGTGCTGTTTTAATGTGTTTCGGTTTGTGGTATTTTGTTGTACAATAGATAAATAACACAAGAGGTATGGCATCTAAAATCCCCAGACCCGCATCTCAAAATTTGGAACTTGAATGGATCTGAAGGCCACTTTGTCACCTTTCTTGTTCAAAAATCCTAACAGAGGGCTCTGAATGGCCCAGCTTGCATCAGGTTTCCACCCTACTAATTACCAGGGAGGTTGGAATCAGTAAAAAGATAGCAGTCCCATTCTGAATTAAACAGAATATTTTCCAGAATAAGAGCAAGTATGGGCAGGCAGAACAATAGGTGTTCATTGCAAAGGATGAATCATATAAACATGTTATTTTCTCATAATCCAGAGGTAGATATAAATGAGTTAATAGTCTATGAAAATGCAATAGTTTATGGGTTGCAGTTCAGGAAGTACCGGTCAGAAAGGGACCTTTCACACAGGCTTGAGAGTCAGGAAAGAATTTCCAGGCAAAGTGACAACAAGATAGACCCTGAAAACTGAATAAGAGTAATAAATAGGTAAATAAAGGGCAGGTAAGAATGTCTCAGACACAGGGAACATCATGTAGAAAAACCCAGGAGCCAGAGAAAGAATGAAGTGTTTGGTGACTTCAGATATTTTTAATCAGTCAGATCATAGCATGAAGCACGTGGGGAAAGGGCCAAGAGGGAGGCTGAAGAAACTTGTCAGGGCTGGAAAATAAAGACCTTGTATTGGTCAGCGTTCTTATTGACAAATCATACCACTCCCCTCGGTAGCTCACAGGGTTAAGACACCATGAAGCACAAAAGATTTTAATTTTGATGAAATCCTTTGATCTATTTATTCACTGTTGTTTTTGCTTAAGATGCCATCTAAGAAATCATTACCTCATCAAAGATCACAAAGATTATGCCTGGGTGTTTTCCAACGCATTGCTTCGAATGAGAACTTCCTTGGGTTTTTAGGATGGGGGACATGTTTGAATTTTGTTTCCTATCAATGAATATATATACATTGTATATATACAATGACAGACCTGATTGATATCCACAGGCTTGTCACCCACTGCAGTGGAGCCTTCATGTGCTATAACAGCGATCTGGGAAACCGTATTAATATCCTGGCTGTGATTCAAGTGAGAGTTCTGGTGATGTGGTTCAGTTTAGCCTTGACCCCTCCTGGTTTCAAAAATTGTTCAGTATCTTTAGAGTGGAACAACTGATTGTTTTTCTGAAGAACACTTGGGAGTCAAGGTTGTTCTAAAGCTATAGTGGACTTCCTCATTTCATTCCAGACAGGGAAGACTGCAGGGGTGAGCCCTGGTCAAGACTTTCATCTCTCTTTTAGAAGGAAACTAGCCATGCTCCAGGGTTGAAGGATGGCTGTTCAAAAGGCTCTTGTCCCTCTCCAATTCTTTCTACTATTAACAGGACTTCTTTCTAGAAATGGTGGGAAAATAGTTGTTTTAGGACACATTATGTGTTCTCTGCCAATTGCATTCTATCAGTTTAAGGTGAATAAAGGAGAACAAAGTCAAATATGTTCTTAACACTTGTTATAGTTCAAGTGATCATATTTAATCCTCTGAACAATCTTATAAGTCAGGTGTTGTTCTTTTCCTCATGACACAAAAGCTCAGAATGGTTATAAAACTTCCTGACATCAAAATTTGGCAAGGAGAGGTTTGATCATTAGAAACCATTTCAATTTGTCCTTCAAAGGCAACCCTGTACCTTTACATTAAACTGAATGGCAGTACTTTTACAAGACTACATCTGCATTTGTTGTTCTAGGGTGATTTTTCCCAAGGGGGCAGTGTGTCATTTTAATATCATTTGGACTTTTAAATTTTATTACTTTTCTCATTAAGTATACTTTTGAGTGTTTGTTTTGTTCCATTGCTTTGGGTTTCTTCTCAAGGGAGCCTGTTATTTATATGTTGAATATCTCATCTATTTTCTGTCGTTTATCACTTGTTTTACCCTTTGTCATCCCTCTTTTCAATGCCTTCAGTTCTACATTGAGGTGTAATTTGCCTAGAACAAAATGCACCAAACCTAGAAGTACAGATCAGTGAATTTAACATATGGATGCATTGTATCATCACCATCCAGATCAAGGTATAGAACATTCCCCACCGTTCCCCAAAGTTCTGTTGCGTTACTTGCCAGACCATCCCCTTCTGCCAAAGACAAACATGTTTTGATCTCCTCATCAGAGATAATTTTGTTTACTCTTGCACTTCATATGAATGGCATGATGCAGTATGTTCTCTTTTTCCTGGGTTCTTTCACACGATATCTGGTTTTGAGGTTCAATCTTAATTGGCCACGTCGATAATTTGGCTTTATTTTTATGCTAAGAAATATTCTGTTTTATGATTATAGCACAATTGGACTATCCATTTTTCAGGTAATAAACAGATTTGTTTTTGGCTACTCTGCACAAAGTAAGTATGAATAATGGTGCACAAATTATTTTGTCCACACATCCACGTGTTTCTCCTAGGTACATACACCTAAGAAGAGAATTGCTTGGTCAATGAATGGAAACTGACACAGAGGTTGCAAAATAGTTGCGTCATTTTACATTTCTCCCCCCAATATAGAGCTGTTCCAGTTTCTGTATGTTCCCACATACTTTATATATTCAGTCTTTTAAATTTTAGCCATTCTGATGTCTATAGTGGCTTCCCATTTCGGTTTCCAAAAGCTGATTGGTCATTTGGCTATCTTCTACTGAGAAATGCTGCTTCAAATCTCCTGCTCAAAAATACACTACATTGTTTGTAATTTTCTTTGTGATATATAAAAGTTCTTTATATATTTTACAGAAGTCTCTTGTCAGATATATGTATTGCAAGGAATAACTGCGGGTCTATGGGTTGCCTTTTCACTTTTTAAATGGAAATTATGGT
Source organism: Hippopotamus amphibius kiboko (assembly GCF_030028045.1). Classification (NCBI taxonomy): domain Eukaryota; kingdom Metazoa; phylum Chordata; class Mammalia; order Artiodactyla; family Hippopotamidae; genus Hippopotamus; species Hippopotamus amphibius. Next base: position 110,273,309 of record NC_080186.1, read on the forward strand.
AAGTTAAATATTTAATAATTTATGAAATCCAGTTTATTCAATTTTTTAATCTGTGGTGAGTGCCTTGGCATTTTGTATAAGAAATTTTTGTCTATGCCTTAGTCAAGAAAACATTCCATCATTCTTTAAAAAGCATTGCAATTTTAAAAAGAACATCTCCAATTAACTTTAGTATATGGAGAGGAGTGATTTTTTTTTTTTTTCTCTTATCCTGTCCCATGTGTTGGCTGGAATTCTTTTTTTTTTTTTTTTTGGGGGGGGGTACACCAAGTTCAATCATCTGTTTTTATAAAGAAGTGATTTTTAATATTAAATTATTTCTAAATGAATAGTCATTTGTTTGATCATATTTTGCAGAAAAGCTTTTCATTACTCTGCTATGCATATTGGTGACTTTATTTAAAAAATCAAATAATTGCATACGGATGTGGGTAAATTTTTTACTCTCTACTCTTTCACATTGATATAATTGTGTTGTGTTTACATACACCAATAGTATAGTGTCTTAATTACTATAGTTTTCACCTGAATTTTGAAATCCAGTAGAGTAAGTCTTCCAACTTAATTTTTCTTCAGTGTGTCTTGGCCAATCTACATACTTTGACTTCATATACATTTCATAATTAGCCTGCAAATTCCCCCACAAAATGCCTGCTGCAATATTATTCGGAATAACATTGATTTGACATTCTAAAAATATTGACTCATCTAATTTATGTATATGACATATGTTTCCATTTATTTAGGTCTTTAATTTCTCTCAGCAATGGTTTTCAGGAGTCTTCAGTATATGTGTTCTTAAGCATTTAATGATTATGGATGTGAATCTCTATTATGTTTCACTGAATTTTATTTTCTAAACACTGCTAGTATGAAGAAAGAATTGCAGTGGATTTTTATATGGGTCCTCTTGAGATATGATACAGGTAGAAGAGACTGCACCACTTTAAAGTATACAATAAGGGACTTCATAGGTGGTGCAGTGGTGACAAATCTGCCTGCCATTGCATGGGACACGGGTTCGATCCCTGTCCCAATGACATCCCACATACTGTGGAACAACTAAGCCTGTACAACACAACTGTTGAGCCTGTGTCCCACAATTACTGAAGCCTGCGCACCTAGAGCTGTGCTCCACAGCAAGAGAAGCCACCACAATGAGGAGCCTGCACACCACAATGAAGAGTATCCCCCACACACCAAAACTACAGAAAGCCTGTGTGCAGCAACAAAGACCCAACACAACCAATAAGTAAGTAAGTAAATAAATAAGTAAATAAATAAATAAATAAATAAATAAATAAATAAATAAATAAATTTTTGCCAAAAAAAAGTTAGGAATAGCTCTATGACTTACTTTGGCCAAAGCAATATGCGTGGAAGTGACATGCTTCACTTCTGGGTAGATGCTGAAAAAAATAAAGTATACAATTCAACGCATTTTGATTGATGTATATACTATTAAAACCACAGCTACAATCAAGATCCAGGGTATTTCCCTTCTGTCACAACTTTCCTGTGCCCCTTTGCAGTCCAGCACTCCCTCAACTCTCAGCCACAGGCAACCACTGCCAGAATAGATGAATCTGCCTTTTTAACAACTTTATATAAGTGGATCCATATACGTACTCTTTTCTGTCTGCTTTCCTTCATGCAGCATAATGATTAAAGTATATCCATCTTACTATATGCATCAACAGTGCGTTCTTTTTATTGCTAAGTAGTATTCCATTTGTATGAATATATCAGCTCTGTTTATACATGCATCTTTTCTTTTTATTGGTTATTTTTTATACACCTTTATTGGAGTATAATTGCTTTACAATGTTGTGCTAATTTCTGCTATACAACTAAGTGACTCAGCTATATGTATACATATATTCCCATATCTCCTCCCTCTTCAGCCTCCCTCCCACCCTCCCTATCCCATCCCTCTCGATTGTCACAGAGGACCGAGCTTATCTCCCTGTGTATGCAGTAGCTTCCCACCAGCTATCTATTTTACCTTTGGTAGTGTATATATGTCAATGCTACTCTCTCACTACACCTCATTTTTCCCTTTTCCTTCTGTGTTCTCTAGTCCGGTCTCTACACCTGCATCTTTATTCCCACTCTGCCATGCTATTCGCCAGTATTATTTTTCTAGATTCCATATATATACGTTAGCATACGGTATTTGTTTCTCTCTTTGTGACTTACTTCACTCTGTATGACAGTCTCTAGGTCCATCCACCTCACTACAAATAACTCAATTTCATTCCGTTTTATGGCTGAGTAATATTCCATTGTATATATGTGCCACATCTTCTTTACCCATTCATGTGTTGATAGACATGACACATGTCCTGGCTATTGTAAACAGTGCTAATGTTTCCACGTACTGGCTATTGTAAACAGTACTGCAGTGAACACTGTGGTACATGTATCTTTTTGAATTATGGTTTTCTCAGGGTATATGCCCAGTAATGGGATTGCTGGGTCATATGGTAGCTCTATTTTTAGTTTTTTAAGGAATCTCCATACTGCTTTCCACAGTAGCTGTATCTATTTACATTCCCACCAAGAGTTTACTTTCCCTTTTCTCCACACCCTCTCCAGCATGTGTTGTTCCTAGGGTTTTTGATGATGGCTATTCTGACCAGTGTGAGGTGATACAGCAGGTTTGATTTGCATTTCTCTAATGATAAGTGATGGGCATCTTTTCATGTGCCTCTTGGCTATCTGTAGGTCTTCTTTGGAGAAATGTCTATTTAGGTCTTCTGCCCATTTTTGGATTGGGTTGTTTGTTTTTCTGATATTGAGCTGCATGAGCTGCTTGTATATTTTGGAGGTTAATCCTTTGTTAGTTGCTTCATTTGCAAATTTTTTCTCCCATTCTGAGGGTTGTCTTTTCATCTTCTTAACTTTCAAGTTTCATTAGGTCCCATTTGTTTATTTTTGTTTTTATTTCCATTCCTCTTAGGAGGTGGGTCAAAAAGGATCTTGCTGTCATTTATGTCATGGAGTGTTCTGCCTATGTTTTCCTCTAAGAGTTTTATAGTGTCTGGCCTCATATTTAGGTCTTTAGTCTATTTCAAATTTATTTCTGTGTTTGGTGTTCTCATTTCATTCTTTTACATGTAGCTGTCCAGTTTTCCCAGCACCACTTATTGAAGAGGCTCTCTTTTCTCCATTGCATATTCTTGCCTCCTTTGTCAAAGATAAGGTGCCCGTATGTGCGTGCGTTTACCTCTGGGCTTTCTATCCTGGTCCATTGATCTATATTTCTGTTTTTGTGCCAGTACCATACTGTCTTGACTACTGTAGCTTTGTAGACTCATCAAGAAGGTGAGTCAAAAATTATCCGCGTTCTGGCTGTAGAATTTAGTTTAACTTTTAGAAAAGACAAATACATCATTTTCCAACATAATCTCCTTGCTTTTCAATACACTTTGTCCGTGTGTCAAAAAACTTTCATATTCCCTCATTAAAAAATGTTTTAGGCTGAGCTGCGAGCCACGAATGCACCACTGTCTTCACTTCTTCATCAGAAGTGAATCTTCGTCCTCATAGGGATGTTTTCAGGGCACTAAACAGGTGAAAGTTCAATGGAGCAAGATCAGAACTATAGGGAGGCCACTTTAACACCTCAAAACGAAGTAATCCATGATAGACTTAGGTTTCAAAAAGTGTCTGTGAGATGGGTACCCAAAACAACTCATGGAACAGCATAAACAGAAGTGCTTGGATATCTGCAAAGAAAATTTGGAGCCATACTCTAAGGAAGGTGAAAGTTTCTTAAAGAGAATCATTACTGGTGATGTGCTGTGGATTCATCACTACGAGCTTCAGAGTAAATGGAAGAGGATGGAATGGAAACATCCTCAACCACTGACCAAGAAAAAGTTCAAAACTCAACCATCATCAGGAAAATTGATGCTTACAATTTCCTGCGATTCCCAAGGGCCAATATTGGAACATTGCCAGGAAAAATGTTCAATAATCAACAGTGCTCGTTACAGTGAGATGTTTATTGAAGAGCTGAAGCCTAAACTTCAGATTAAATGCAGAGGACTGCTATCCAAGGGCATGGTAATCTTGCATGACAATGCACATCTGCACATTTCTGCCCACACGGTCGAGACTCTGCAAAAACTTCATCTTTCATCAGGTCTTTTGACCAATTCTTTTTTTAAATTAATTTATTTATTTTAATATTTTTAATTTTTTAGAGCATTTATTGAAGTACAATAGACACACAATAAACTGCATATATTTAAAGTGTACAATTTGATAATTATTTTCTTATTAGTAATGTATATAAGGCAATCTCAATCTTCCAATTCATCCCACCCCAACCCCCGACCAATTTTTTTATTGCACTGTCTTATCGTACAAAACATGTGTAAGAACAGTATAATGAAAACCCAGAACATTACTTTGACAAATTAAAGAACTGAATAAATGGAGAAAAATAAATGGGAAACTTGTAGATTAGATGACTCAATGTTTTAAATGTCAATTCTCACCAAATTAATCAACAGATCTCTACAAACCCAATCAAACTTCCAGAAGATATTTTGGTAGACATTTATAAGCTAATTCTAAAAGTTATATAGAAATTTGAATGTTCTTGATTCATCAAAGCAGTTTTACAAGAGAAGAGTTAGGTGGAGGACTTACATTGCCTGTTTCCAGAATTACTCTACAAATCTTTTCCCCAATGTAAAGTTGATCTCTTTGTCTTCTTTTTCAGTTTTAAGAGTTTCTGTATGGTCTGGGTATAAGTCCTCTATCGGATATGCAATTTATAAATATTTTTTACTAACTGTGGCTTGACTTGCCATTACTTACCAGTGCCTTTTAAATATGTATTGATTTAGCTGCACTGGATCTTAGCTGGGGCATATGGGATCTTTACTGTGGCATACAGGATCTTTTGTTGTGGCGCACAGGTTCTTTGTTGTGGCATGTGGGCTTCTCTCTCTAGTTGTGGTGTGTGGGCTCAGTAGTTACGGCACGTGGGCTCTGTAGTTGTGGCACACTGGCTCTCTAGTTGTGGCTTGCATGCTCAGTAGTTGCAGCTCGTGGGCTTCGTTGTCCCATGGTATGTGGGATCTTAGTTCCCGGACCAGGGATTGAACTTGTGTCCCATGCATTGGAAGGCAGATTCTTTACCACTGGGCCACCAGAGAAGCCCCCTAGTGCCTTTTAAAGACCAAAAGTTTTCAATGGTTATGAAGTCTTTTTTATCAACGTATTGTTCTATTGATTATATCTTTGGTATTGAGCTAAGAAATCTCTGTCTAAGCTGAAGTCACAACTACTTTCCTCGATGTTTTCTTCTACAAGTTTTACAGTTTTCAGGTTTATATTTAGATCTATGATCTATCTTGAGTTACTTATTGTACATGGTGTGAGATATGGATTCTGCTCATTTAGTTAACTACTTTTCATATGGATATAGATATCCACTAGCTGAAAAGGTTGAAAGAGATCATCACCATTTGAAAGATTTCTTCACCATTTGTTGAAAAGAGTGTCTTTTCTGGATTACCTTTTTTCATTGGTCAAAAAAGGTCAGGCTCTTTATAAATATGGGTTTATTTGGGGAGTCTTTATTCTCTTCCATTAATCTGTTGACTGACCACTACAGAATACCATAGTGATTTGATTACTACAACTTGAAAATAGTTCTTGAAACCAGGTAGAGTTAGCCATCCAACTTTGTTCCTCATTTTATAGAAAGTGTTTTGACTCTGCTATGTCTTGTGCATTTACAAATTCATTTTAAAATCAGCTGATCAGTTACCATCAAAGGTGCTCACTGTGTTTACTAGTTGGATTGCACTGAATCAAACTGGGGAAAATTGACACCTCAAAAATAGTGAGTCTTCTAACTCATGAGCAAAGAATTTATTTCCATTCTTTTCACAGTCCAAACAGTTGTTTCTGAATGTTCTGCCTATTTGACTGGACCCAAAACTCAGTATAAACATAGATTTACTCTCAGTGGTTTATGATCAACCAATTTAAGAGTTATGTACATTACATACCATTGTATACAGTGAGCTGGCTGACCCTGTCCTTTTTACCTGTTTCCTGTGGGGGGTCTGACAGGTGGTATAATGTCACTCACTACTTCGATTGACATTCCAGGATGACATTGTGGCAATCTGTACAAACAATTGCTTTACATTGTTGTTTATCAAAATCATCATAAGCTGTGTGTAAAGCTGCATATTAGTGAGCATGATCACCCGTTAATATTTTGGTAGTCAACTCTTCAGTTAGGTCAAAGACTATAATTTGAAAATGAGAAAGAACTTTATTATTTTTAGCTTGTGAAAAAAATATGCCATTTCAATTTCAGGTATGTGTGCTGATGTGCAGGTTCCTGAACTCCTCTCAAAGGTCCTTGGTGGTCCAAGACAATACAGGTTAATTATGTACAGGATGATTGCAGATAATGGGCTGAACATTTAGTGTCCATGGGATACAAAATTTTGCTAAACATGTTTTTGTTACATGGAAGGTTCTTCTGAGCGAACTCATTTGCAGCTCCAAAAGCTCAAGACATTTTTCTCCACCACCTGTGGCTATTGTCATAAAACCTGCTCTGCCTCTTCCTAGGTCACCGACCATGGGATCTGTTTCATTCCATGGCCCTAGAGGAAGAGTCATTTTCAAGCTTATCTAATTTAAGTGCATTAAGGGCCCCTTGTTTCCATAAGACCAGTGGAAGTGAAAGGCTCTCTTTGTCATTTGGTAGGAAGGGTTATCATTTGGGTTATTTGAGGAATGTGCTGCCTTCACAAGTCATTAGATGCCTCTAAAGGCAATAAATTTTCTCTCACTGCATGACACTAAACCCCACCTATGCACTGCATTCCCTAAAACCTCACTTTCTGAGTGGGATCTTGATCTTTTAAAGATTCATTGCCCAAGCACACATTATTCATTCTTTTCAAGTCCAACCCTCTGCTTTTTCTCTTGAATTTGCTACCATCTAAACAGAATCTGGGAAAGGAAACACAGTGAGGGAGCCCATGCCAAGAATTTGTGACAGTCAAATATGACAGTTGGTACCCAGGACACTTTCTGGAGGAGACTCTCTAGGTGCTTTGTGACCTGACTCTTCAGGAGGGAGAAAGCCAGGTGCTGTCATTGCTCCTGTTCACATCTTCCCTTTGATCAGGATGAGGCTATTGCTGTCTGCTATTGATGTTCTCACCTACAGACACCGAGGCTGAGCTGGGCACCATCACCTTTCAACTTCTTTCAGTAAAGATTTATGTATCCTCCTTTTGTATCCTCCAATGGAATGACCATAGTGATTTACTCACAAGGGCTCAGTAATATCTTCATGGAGCACAACTAACTGAGAATCCAAGTTATGTAGACGAGCAGAAATGTTATATTTCATAGAACTTGATAGGACAAAGAAGAGGAGGGAATTCGGGAGTGTTAGGTAATTCTGTTTTTAAGAAAACAAAAGTCATTGGGTTTATCAACCATCTGAATAGCAAAAGCCAGGATTTCAATCCCAGACCATCCTACATCTCACTGCAAACTTGGAGTTTGCTTTACTCCTTTTCACTTTAGTTATTTGATCTACAATTAGAGATAAAACACCAAATTCTACAAGTCTAGAAATATGGCTGATATTTAAATGATTTTTGATATGGAGAGAGAATCTTGAAGACTGGAGAGTATTTAACTTTGAGAGGAAACAGCTAATCACGCATCATGATGACAAGGATGAACCTATAAGACAAATCAAACTTGCCTCGTTGTCTCTCCAGCTGCCCAGGACATAGTCAGTAGCTACAGATATTAGCAGTTATCGCTGAAGACCGTGACAGTGTTGAATGCCTTGAGCCAACATGGAGCCCAGGTGTGAGCTGTATCCTGAGAAGCTGAAATCTGGCTGAGAACCAGGGTTCTTGGGCCAGGAGAGACCATGTAGCTGTTGGAAAAAAGAGAAGGGGGACCAGGACCACCCATGAGGTCATCCCTAAGCAGCGCTGATCATCTCTTCCAATGAGCCCACCATCACTACACCTCTCATGATTTTGTTGTTACTCGATGGAGAGCTCCATGAAGTTTGGGACAACATTTGATTCATCTGTGTGCATGACTCCTGGCACTGAGTCAAGAACCGAGGAGGCTCTCGGCAATATTTGTTCACTGACTGAATAAACATGCTTGCAAGTCTCCACTCATCTTAACGACATTTCTGTCCAACTGTCCTGTCAGGGATGCTCTGCTTTCTCCCAGGATGTAGCATCCCTTTCCTTAATAGGAGCCTTCCCTACGCTATCCTCATCCTAGGACACCTGCCTGTGGTGACTCTGATGAAGACACAACTGTCCTCAGGGATTCCTCTCAATGGTTCACTCTGTCATTAGGAAGAGAAGTCCTTGGCCTCCCCTCCCATCCTCTGGGCTGCCACAAAATCCCAACTGAGGGCCACCACGTTTTGTTGAAACTATGCACTTGTATTCTTCCTCTCACTGTTTTAATCTCCTCATGGAAATATTACTCATATAGGAACTCCAAATTGTTAACACAACATAAGGCAAATTAAGCACTCAACATATAGTTCAGAGACGTTGTATGTAAAGCCTTTGAAATGGTAAATGCAGAAGAATATTATTACTATCTCTGCTTCAGAAACAAGGGTCCCATTAGCCTGGTCCCTGGGAAGAATGAATATCTCTAATTCTTCTCCACACATTATTTATCCGTCTTAGTGAACACTTACTTGGGAGGGCATCCACCACTGGGAAGCTCCAAGTTTGAGTTTGGGGGGTCTAGGACAGAGCATCGAGGTCCCATCCTCTTCCCCTTGGAGTTGGTGCTTCCCAGAAGTATAAGCCAACCCTGAACCATCCTGTGGATCTCCTCGGCAGGTGCACAAGTTCACTGTGGAGTAACTTACTCTCCCAGTCCTCCCTGCTCAGCTGAGGTGCTCCTTGAGGACCTGGACAATGCTCTGTGCACGCCTCACTATCCCTTGATGTTTCTGGACTCAGCTTGTCCTTCGTCTCACCTCCCTTGGCAACCACCTCCCATACCATTACCTTGTTTTTCTCTGGATTTTTCTCATCCTTCAGACCAGTTGATTTTCTTTCTTCCATCTCCTCCCTCATTTCTGTGTTTTTGGTGTGTGAGCTCAGTTGAGGCTCCTGTAGGGGACACACAGAGAAGGGACCAAGGTCAGCTCTTGGCTGCGGGTCCCAGCGCACATTTAACATGCATCTCAGTCTCTCGTGCCCTCGGAAAAAAATTCAGCAAGAAGGGAGTTTGGAGAACCTGAATAACCTTATCTTACTGACGAGGAAGCTGAGATCTGTATGGAGATGTTCCCTACATGCCCACACCACTTGGTGGCAGCAGAGTCACCACACAAACCTTGACCATAAGCCTTTCTGTCCAAAAGCACCAGGAACCCATGGTTGAATTTCAGGGGACATTAGATCAAACATACGTATTTCCATTAGTAAGACAAAAATATCTGAAGGGGGACTTCCCTGGTTACACAGTGGTTACGAATCCACCTGCCAATTCAGGAAACACGGGTTCGATCCCTGGGCGGGGAAGATACCACATGCTGCAGAGCAACTAAGCTGGTGCGCCACAACTCCTAAGGCTGTGCTCTAGAGCCCTCGAGCCACATCTACTGAAGCCCATACGTCTAGAGCCTGTGCTCTGCGGCAAGAGAAGCCACCGCAATGGGAAGCCTGCACACTGCAATGAAGTAGCCCCGCTAGCCACAACTAGAAATAAAGCCCATAAGTAGCAACAAAGACCCAATGCAGCCAAAAAATGTCAAGTAATTAAAAAAAAACTGAAGGACATTCTCCAAAAATAATTTTATGGCTGTTCAATAGTCTTCTGTTGATACTCAGTTATCAATCCTGGCTGACACAATGGGACCAAGGTACCCATGAGTATTAAATACATCATCGTCATTAATTTAAAAAATATATCAATATATATGTGATTCTCTATAAACATCTGGCTCCTGTGTTATGGGTCATCTTCCTGAGAGCAGGTGCTCTGCGTGCCTTGTTCCCCCCTCCTCCCCAGTGCCTGCTCAAGAGCCTGCCACATAGAACATTCCGTAAATACTTGTCAAGCAGTATTTATGTACTGCTAGTTACCAGGAGTTACTAACTTTTACCAGTGTCATCTACTCTCTACCCTAATTCCTATCAGTTTCTACCCTAGGTCTGTGCAAAAGCAATGAAAGCACAGTCCTAGGAAAAGCAGTCCAAGATGCAAATACCAACTCCACCAGGCACCTAGCTTGCTTTACATGGTGATTTCATTACCCCCTTGGAACATATGGATCGCAAGTTTAATAGAGAACACTGTACAATGTAAAAGAGAGAAAATAGTATTAACCTTGGATGAGTAACTGTGATATCATGCAGCAGACAGGCTCCAATCCCTGGGCACTAGCTGCACCCTATAGAACACTACGTCACGGTCACTATGGGACTGTTAAAAACTTCTGGGGAGACGGCACAAGAAACTGCATTCCAGACAAAAATCTGAAGGAGATTCTCACGCAAGGAAAGGCCGAACCATTAAAGAAACAGCCTAGGAATCCCCAGTGGCAACAAGGATGACGCAGCTTAAGTACAGCAAGTCCCTTGGCAAGGTGGCCTCTCAAGGAGAAATGTCTCCTTTCCCAGGATGGGGGCCCAACCCCGCCCAGCCCCACTCTCCTCCAGGGGCAGCACAGCGCTGGGCAGCAGTGGCCATGGGACAGGATGTGGCCTTCGGCAGAGAGCATATGTGGGGACCTCTCCCCGGGCTCCTGCGGGTATCAGCCCAGATCCAAACCCACAGGTAAAGCACAAAGCCGAGCAGCTCCGCCTGTGAAGTGAAATCTCGTTGAGGAGCCACCCCTTTCCTACCTGGGCGGCTCTTCCATTTCTCCCCTGGTGTCTGGCTCACGGCGTGGGGATAAAAGGAAAGGGCCCTTTCAGTGCTTAGTCCTTCCTGAGTGCATCCGTTATCCTCCCTGCCCAGGGCCTCGGTGCTGAGCAGGGGTAGGAGCAAGTCCGCGGCCACCTCTGCGCTCTCACATTCATGTCCTTCTCTGTCCCTGCAGCCTGGGCCCCTCGCAGCCCACTCTCAGACCCTTCCAGAATGCCAGGCACCAACAGTCACAGAACATTCTTCCATCAGTCAGGAGTTGTACAGAAAGGGAGGCGTTTCTACACAGATCCCCACCCCATAAACATGTCTTGTGGAGAAAACCCAATTCAAACTCTCCCTCTCACTCCTAGCTCCCCTGGTCAGGTCCAAGAGGCATCTCACCACCTGGACAGGTGTAGCTGTACGGGAGAATGCTGGGATGCAGCTCAGTGCCAACAGCAAGAGAACTGTGATCTTCAGAAAAAGGCTGTGTCTAAAGCAAAATGAGGCAGTTGACGTAGTCTGTCATTGGCACCCCTCCCACTGCTCTTTTCTGCATCCTTTTTCTTTTCTTGGGGGTGTTTCTCCCAACTCTCTAATCAGCTTTCAGACCCCTGGATCGGTGCCATACTGACAAGGAGCAGGCCCTACTGGAGATGTTATTAGGCAAACACAGATGCAGCCATTCGTGTGGTGGACAGTTGTGACCGAGACCTAACTGGCTTTTCTAAATCAGAGTTAGTTTCTGTGTTGGAGGAAGAAGAGCAGAGAAAAGCCATTTTAGTGCTGTTTGCTAGTAAAAAAGACATGGGCCAGGCCATGTCTCCCTTGGAGATGGCATATTCACTTGGGTTACCAGCTTGGAGGACTAAGAATGGCAAGTATTGAAAACTTCAGCCACCAAAGGCACTGGCCTTGACGAGGCAATGGAACGGTTCGTTGAAACACTAAGGGAAGGCAGTAGTACAATCACTCCAGCTCCTCTGCAGTGGACACCACCTGACATGTCCCTGTGGAAACAGTTAAGTGGGCTTTCTTCCTTTCACGTTAAAAGTAATTTGAGGGAAGCATTGAGTAGTAGTCATTAACCACATAGGATGAGCTGACGTGAGGACCTAACTTTCACCTTAGGCCTTCTCTCTAAGGGTGGAGGAAGGGCTTTGTCCCTTGCTAACAAATGTTCAGTCAAGGGTCAGTAAGAGGAAAGGTAGTAGGGCAGAGGAGAGGCCTGCCTCATTACGTGCAAACTTAGCTCAGGAGATGGCCAGACGTTTAGCAAGTACTAGGCTGACTTCCACAGCCTTCAGTGATTTTTTAAAAATTTATTTATTAATGTATTTATTTATTGGCTGCATTGGGTCTTTGTTACTGCACGTGGGCTTCTCATTGTGGTGGCTTCTCATGTTGCAGAGCAGGGGCTCTAGGCGTATGGGCTTCAGTACTTGTGGCACATGGGCTCAGTAGTTGTGGTGCATGGGCTTAGTTGCATGTGGGATCTTCCCAGACCAGGGATCGAACCCATGTCCCCGAACTGGCAGGGGGATTCTTAACCACTGTGCCACCAAGAGAGTCCCTTCAGTGATTTTTTTTTAAACCATGTGAAACCCCTGACACTTAGCACCTACCCTAGTAACTGTACATGTGCACTTACAACTCCCTTACACACACCCCTGTATGGAGGAGGCCCATGGGGCTTGGTTAGCATCAGCTGTCCTGTGTTTGAAGCCAACTGACTCTTTAAACAAGTCACCTGAGCTTCTAGATGCCCCTGTGAGAGGACAGTAATGTTTAGGGATCTTGCTGGCAGAGCCCCAGCCCCTAACGTGGGCTCCAAAGGCAGGGGGCCAACTTCTCATCTCCAACCTCCTCCTGCCCTGCTGGGTGGCTGCAGGGACTGACCTGCTACATGAGCATCTTGGTGAAATCCAGAACCTGCGCCAGCGCCTGGAGGAGTCCATCTGCATTAACGACTGCCTGGGGGAGCGGCTGGAACACAGGCTCAGCTCCACTGCCCACGGAAGCGGTAGGAGAGGCCCTCGGCTTCCTATTTCTGGTCATAAATTAGGGAGGATATGAAAGTTGCCCTTGGGCAGAGCTTCAAAATTTTCAAAGCACCTTGGTCTGCTTCCCTCCACTTGCTCCTTACAGTCAACAAGGCAGGGGGGTAAGTACTATTCTCCTCCCTTTGCAGCTGCATCTGAGCTCAGAGAGTAGCTTTCCTCACTGCACATCTAACCAGCTATGGTCCCCAGAATCCTCTCTCTCATCCATCCTTAACCTGCTCACATGCTGCCTGCTGACTTCTGTGCCCTGGTCCTGTGATTGGCAAGTGGTAGAGCCAGGTCTGCAGGGCCTCCCCCAGCCCCTTCCCGAGGTGGCCTTCCTCCCCGCACTCTCCCCCAGGCTGCTGACACTTGGAGGCCGTCCCTTCCACACGCCCTTGTCCTGCCCACACCGCAGCAGCCGCTATTTAGGGAGGAGAGCCTCCTGAACAGCTGCAGCCAGGGCATGCGAAATGCATGCAAAGAACCCACGCAGAGGAGCCCCTCGAAAGCCAGGCATTCGGCCCAACAGGCTTTAGGCCCAGGACTCAAGTCCTCAGGGTTTTCTGCTGGGTTGAGACAGTGTGTTTGGAGACACAGAGTGAGCAACACAGGGAGGCTCTGATACCCAACTGTGTGACTTGCCTGCTTGCACTTCCCGAGACAGGACCCACCTCTAACTTCTAGAGTCCGAGCCTGGAGTCCACGCCTCAGCTCTGCAGTGAGAACAGAGTCCTCAGGGAAGGAAACCGGAGCCTTCAGGCTCAGCTCAGTCATCTTTCCATTGGTGGATGGTAAACTTTCCTCCCTGGCCACACCAGTCACCAACTGGAGAATCAAAGAGAGAAGGTGGAGAGAACAGAGCTACCCAGACCCACCAACCCAAAACTCCCAAGGCTGGTATCAGTCTAGAAAACAGCCTCTCCTTCCTACAAAAGACCATGTCTGTATGCACATGTTTCCTACTAAGCACTTCTTTTCCTGGGAAATCATAAAAAACCACCCTTTCGCTCCAAAGTGAATTGGAGAGGGAACTGGCCCCTGAAGAGGGTGTGGTAGGATCCGGCCACCCAGTGGGCAGTGGCTTTGAGCAGAGACATGACCACAGGAGGTGGTGGGAAGCTTGTCCTCTAACCTGGTGGCACCAGTTGCTCCTCCAGACCTCAGCCCACCCCTCAGCTCATCCTCTTGACAGGCTCTCACCGTGCTCCTGGCTGCTGTCACCACTCAGCGCTCGCTCCAGCCTCAGCCACCAGCAGGGCCTGATAGTGGACTCTTAATTTGATTGTGTTCTTTTGGCCTCCAGCTGAAATCCCTAAGGGCTCTGCCACGCACTCCAGCCCTGTGACCCTTGCCTTCCAGGAGCCAGGCAAGAAGCGAAGCCACCGGAGGTCCTTCAAACAGCAGGAAGGGGGGGCCTGCCCCCCTTCTTCACAGCTCCCTGTCTGCTGAGGAGGATCTGGGCCCCCCTCCTCCACACCTGCTGGAGGGTCTGGAAGGAGTCACAGATGTGGCCTGCGGGGGCAGGGTGAAAGGCAGAGGGGCTTTCCTGCGGTTGAGGAATAACCAGCCAAGGACCACTGGGCCCAGCACGAAGCAAAACAGGCACAGTGTGTAAGGACCTTGTGACACTGCCTGTGAGCGCCCCAGGGGCATGGGAACCAGCAACAGCACATTTCTCACCCCTCATCACCTACCCCCAGAGGGCCAACTCAGGGGAGATGGGACCTGCTCCCCAGCAGTGGAGCATGTGGTCCCGACACTGGAGCTCCACGGCAGATCTAAAAGCACAGCACTGAGCAGCAGTGCCCTGCAGGACAGGGTTGGCAGGGGCCCGACGACCTGACCCGGGCCAGTGCAGCTGGGTCACAGTTACACTGGGGGTCCGTCTACACGGCAGCACCTGAGAGCTTTGAATCCACATGGTGAAAGGGATGACTTCCAGATGCCATCTCATGGTTAGCCTAGACCACCTATTTCTATTCTTTCATGATCTCCAAAGAGTATACTGACCTCACTTGAAATGTACTGTCCGATGTTGTCATCCTAACTTCTCTCTGGGACTTGGGGACGAATGGCCTCACCAAGCCCGTTGAAAGTCTTGTGTACAGCCAAGCCGTGACCATTCTTAAGGGACGTGAGTGGTTGTGCGAAAGCCTAGTCTGTGTCTTCACAGTGCTCTCGAATGTGTGTGTGTGTGTGAATAAACGTGTGATGTGTATTTGTACATATTGCTACAGCGATATGTAAAAGGCCAACATAACGGGTGGGCAGGCTCAGTGAGAGGAAATGAAACAATCTTTTTCGTGGCTATTATAGCAAAATGTGTATAAAGAAATGTTTTTCTTCCCCTACTTTGTTTCTCCTTTCTGCACGTGTCCCTAGGCTGAGTGGGGAAGAATAGGAAAGACAAACTGTCACTAAGAGCTCACCTCACTGTCTAATGCTTCAAGTCTAAGTGTAAAAAAATGATTTACCCTCTTGTCATTTTGTAAGAATCCCCTACCTAAAAATATTAAAAGGTAGTTCTTACAATTAGAGCGCCTTAGAATCAGCAGTGGACAGTAAAGAAGCTACTTCCTGGGCTCCAATCCCCAGAGATTTAGTTGGTGTGGGGCCCCAGAACCTGCATTTTTCACAGAAGCACAACCACATGTTTCTGATGCGGGTGGGCTGCAGAGCACAGTTTAAAACGTCCTTTGCGATAAGACTGATTCAAACCTATAAATAAGCTTGCTTGCCTTAATTAAGAAACTGTAATTGAAAAGTGGATGTCACCACAAATTGACATAAAGATCTCAAAGCGTTCCCTGGGAAAAGTCCTTAGTTATGTTCTTTTGCAGCCCAGGATTAACATCAAGCACTTGCTCCACAATTATTTCCTGGTAACAGTTGAAAAATTAAAATAGACAACAACATGAAGAAAAAATTCAAGGACTTCCCTGGCTGTCCAGTGTTTAAACTCTGAGCACCCCCTGCAGGCAGCACAGGCTCAACCCCTGGCAGGGGAATTAAGATCCCACAGGCCCCTCCTGCACGGCCAAAAATAAATAAATAAAATAAAGATAAAAAATGAAATAAAAAACAAAAAAAACTCAGCCATTGTCACCACCACCACCAATTTACAAAAACATCCAGCAAAGGACTCGTGCCTGAGGTAGACACATGCCCCGTTTTCGTAATAGTTGAAGTAACCTCAGCTTCTGCTTTTACACTAAACATATTGTACATAAGTGCCTTTGGCTGTCACTACAGAGGAACTCACTGGCAGAATCAGAAGAATGGATGACAAGTCAGCCAAACTATGATGTATTACTTAAAGTAGGAACATTTGAGGACCTCTTGCTCTGAGCTAATCAAGCATCCCCTCATCCCCGTGCCACCAGGGCTGGAAGGCATTGATGATACAATCATTAATCCCTGGAGAACTCAAATAATGCTGTTGAGAACTTCATTTTATGCACACAGCATTCATGAAAACAACAGCACACGTATTGTCTAAATCTCAGACCTGGTCAGGACTGAAACCACGGACAAGCCCCTGTGTCCTTGTCTTTGGAAGCAAAATGCTGGCTCAAGAGTTAATGACTGGGAAGTGTGAAGATGTAGAAACAAAGAAGAGCTGTTGAGCTGGGGAACTGGTAACAATTTAGATAATAACTCTGCCACATCACAGAATCACCAAACTCCCAGTTTCCTGAAAGATATAGATAAAGGCTTGGCACACATCCCTAAGTTGTTTCTATAGGACGCAGACGGCCACCAGATGAAAACTGCTGACCACAAGCACATAGAGCCTAGACAGGCTGACACCAGAAGGGGGATGATGCTGGAAACTTCCCCTTGATGCCAACCAATCCCAGAAATGTCCACCAGCTGACCACGCCCTGCTCCTCCAACACTAGAAGACTCCTCGCTACCCCCTCCAGGGTGGGTCACACGGTCTTGAGGACATTAGCCCGCTGTAGCCCCCTCTGCCTGGCAAAGCAGTAGAAGCTACTCTTCTGCTCCACCCAAAACTCTGTCTCCACCTTTCTATTCGGCACCTGAGAACAGAGGCCAAGTTTTGGCAACAGAATCCAGTCACAAATTACCTTGGGGGAAAATTCCTAAAAGCCATTCTTGTGTTTCACCCTTTGAACAGTAGTTCTTCACCTTAGTGTAAAAAAAACAAAACCAAAACCAAAAAAAGTTGCAAAAAATGTATCTTTGGAAAGGAGGATTCTACACTATTTAACTTTCCATAAATTACATTCTTTCCCTCTACATGATAGAATCCATTTACAAAGCAAATGAAATCAACCTGTGTCACCACCAATGTCTTCCAGTTTGCTGTAATTCAAATGAGAACCATGCTGGGTACACCTGTGCGGGAAATAGGGTGCGCGTCCTTTAGGGGAAAAGGGAAAGGAAGAAAGATACCTAATGTAAGGCTGCAAACAGGTACCAATATCTCTTGACCAGTCCACCTGAGGTAGACACACACCCTGCAGACTTACACAGGGTTCATCATGTCCCCAACTTACTCCTGCTAAAGTGAATGCGCTAGACACTTACAGAATTGGCATTCTATGTGTGCTGTAAAGAGTGACCAGACGTTTAGTGGCTTCAAAGAACACCTATGTATTATATTACAGTTCTGTTGGTTAGGAGTCCAACAAAGGTCTCACTGGGATAAAATCAAAAGGTCGACAGGGCTGCCTTACCTTCTGCAGGTTCTAGGGGATAATGCGTTTCCCCGTCATTTCTACAAAGGTTTTAGAGGCCCCCCACATTCCTTGGCTTGTGCCCTCTTTACCCATCTTCAAAACCAGCAGCAGCAAGTAGAATCCTCTCACTTTGCATCATCCTGACCTTTTCTGCTTCCCAGCTTTCAGGAAGGCCGTGTGTAATTACAGGGGGCCCACCTGAGTGGTCGAATATAATTTCCTCACCTCAAGGGCTTTAGCCCAATCACACTGGCAAAGTTTCTTTTTCTGTGTAATGCAATACCTGCACAGGTTTGGGGAATTACAACAGGGACAACCTAGAGGGGGCGTTACTCCACTGTTGGCAACACTGTTAACTAAGGTGCCAACTAATATTGGAACTGAGGGAAAAAAACCCCAAAACTTGTCTCCTTTCAACAAAGTTTAGTAAAATGAAGACAGGATATGAAGGTGCCACGTAGCACAGCAAAGCAAGACCAAGTCACATCAGCACCTAGACGTGTTCCATCGATGAGCTTGCTAATGCACAGGAGCTGGTCGGTTTAGATTCAGCTTCTTTTCCCAGATGTTGCTTCCCCCTCCCCCCTCCCCCCAGGCTGACTATCTGGGAGAAATCTCATCCTTGTTGAAGAGCCTGTGGTGGAGGAAGTGACGGTGGAGTCGGTGCACCTGGGACCCCACTAACTTTGGACCAGGAACCTGCAGCTGCTCTGCATGGAACAGCAGATGGGCGGGTTCCCTCACACCTACCCTCGCCTGAACAAAGGGAGCGCCGTGCGCCTTCGCCAGGCCGCCAGGAGGGGGCGACGTGGTCCTTCCCCTGGAACTTGCCTTGTGAAGAAGGCAGGCACCGAGCAGTTAACTTCTCTGGGATCTTGTGGACCAGATGCTGGCCTTCTGTGTAGAGAGCTCCCTGACTTTTGCTCACACATCCCCGGGTTGGCCTAAGGCCCGTGCTGCCTGGGCGGGCTGTGGAGGCTGAGCTCCTCAGGCAGAGGCCATCTTGCCCTGTCTCCTCCAAACCAGGTTCTGACCAGAGAGAAATGTGTCCCTGCTTCTCAGGCTGGTGGAAGACACTCCCTCATGGTCCTCTCAGATGGGGGCAGCCCCTTCCTTTGCTGGCCTGCTTCGTCGCGTGGGGGAGGCATGGGGAGGATGGGAGCAGGAGGAGCAGGGACGAGGAGGAGGCGTGGGAAGAAAACAAGCCTGGGGAGATGCTAGGGGAGGAGGGGGCCGAGGAGCGGAAACTGGAGGCAGAGGAAGAGCGTGAATGCCAAGGAGGCGCTAGTCTCTGGTCCCAGAATGGCAGCTGCCCTCTCGTGAACTTCGCCTGACCTCATGCTGGACACACACACCCCCCACCTCCCTCTCATCCTCCTTTATTCCCACAAGAGCAGCCTCTCATCACTCCCCGCACCCAGCCCTCTTACACGCCCTGATTTGGGGGATACTTTCCTTTGTCCCTCGGTTTCCCCAGAGCTGGGCACAGATTCCTCACCAGCAGCCAAACCCTTGCCTGTGGTTCTGTAGAGTCCGAAGCACAGAAATCTCCCAGGAGAAGAGCAAATGCAGGCCACGTGGGGTCATGGGGTCACTCTGCAGACTCCCAATCCAGTTGTCCAAGTCATGCTATGTTGATATTTGGGAAGATGTCAGACTTGTTTGAAAACAACAACAACACAACTCTAAGAAGATCCTTGGTGCAGGTCATTGTTACATGGAGTAAATTACACTCTGAAATCCTAAACCGGGTGCTCAATCCTCATTCTAAAGTCACAGACCAGCCTGAAGAAGGGCAGAGCAGGCTGTGAGTACTAATTACAGGAAATGAACAAAACTGGGGCAGATCCCACAAAGGCCCAGGTAGGAGAAGCAGCTTAGGCCAATGGCTAAGTAACCATCTGTATTAGTCAGCCTGGGCTGCCGTAAGAAATTACCCTAGACCGGGTGGCTTAACCAGAACTCTGTTTGCACACATTCTGGGGGCTGGAAGTCCAAGATCAAGACGGACGTTCCTGCCAATGCAGTTTCTGGTGCGAGCTCTCTACCTGGCTTGCAGACAGCGGATGCCTCCCTGGGTCCTCACATGGCCTTTTCTCCTTGCTTGAGCTGGGGTAGGGCAGGAGCCCAAGCTCTCTGGTATCTCCTCCTGTAAGAACACTAATCCTACCTGATCAGGGCCCCAAGCCCATGGATGCATTTAATCTAAGTGACTTCCTTAAAGGCTCCTTCTCCAAATACAGTCCCACAGGGATTAGGGTTCCAGATATGAATTTGGGGGTGGGGGTGGGGGGGACACATACATTCAGGTGCTAACACCCTCCACAGCCTCCTCCTCCCACGAAGGCGCTTGCAGCCCTCAGCTCTGGTCCCTGGGAACTTTCCAGGCACTGGGTCCCTTCGATTCCTCTCCTCACAGACGTCCTCCTTCTCTCTCTCTGACTCAGAGGCCTCCACATGAGGCACAGCTGTTGCCTGGCTGACACTCAAAGGCAGTGGACTGACTTGCATTCACCTGGATGACTTTCAGAAGACAGGGGCCACCACTGACTGATACGCTTGCAGAAATGTGTTCACCGAGGAGACGGGCTGTGGTGGCAGAATAATGCTTCCCCAAAGATGTCCACATCCTGATCCCTAGAGTGTGTGAACATGCTACCTGACATGGCGAAAGAGACTTTGCAGGTGTGATTACATTCAGGCCCTTGAGATGGGGAGGTTGTCCTGGAGGGCCCCATGGAATCCCAAGGGTCCATGTAAGTGGAAGAGGGAGGAAGGAGAGTTGGGGTCAGAATAATGCGTTCTGAGAATGACTTGATCAGCCGTGACTGGCTCTGAAGACGGAAGGGGGCTATGAGAGTAGAATGTGGGCACCTTCCAGAGGCTGGAGAAGGCAAAGAAAGAGATCCTCCCCTAGAGCCTCCAGAAAGGACCTCAACCCCACTGTCACATTGATTTTAGCCCAGTGAGATGCATCTTGGAATTCTGATCTCCAGAACCATAAGATAATAAATGTGCGTGGTTTTAATTCACTAAGTGTGTGGTAATGTGTTACAGTAGCAACAGGAAACTCCTACAGTGGACATCGGTGGCCATTTGTTACCATGGCTGTAGACCAATTACTCTAGCCCCAGAAATGTGAACTTTCAAGCTTGTCAATTCTCAGTGGAGATAATGTAAATAATACTGGATGGTGTACCAAACCATCCCCTTATAAGAGGCTGAAACCCTCACCCTGGGCTCAGGGATAAACGTCTAGTACGCTCTGAGGCTGGGTGGTACACGCGTGTATATTTGAGACAGGGTTGCATGGCCTTGGGCACTGGATTTACAATGTTCTCCACGGGGCTAGCTGCAGGGGGTTTTATCTGAACCCCCTGCCTGTGTATGAGGACCTTCCCACATTCTGCAACTTTTAAGGATCACATACTGGCTTTCACAGTTTTCCTAGGGGCTAAGATGTGGGTCTGTTACCAAGAGCTGGCCAATCCCCATGAGTAACAATGACCCCAGCATTTGACAGGAGTTGAGAGACACAAGGAGTAGGCCCTGGGGAAATTCTTCCTGTCCCATGCAACAGAAGACTCTCCCCACCTCCAGATCCTTAGTTTAACACCGACCAGGTGCAGCAGAAGTCGCAGAGCCATTGGCGGTGTCTAGTGTCCAGGGCCAGTAGTGTCACCTGTGCAGAGCCACAGGGGTTGTCACTCAGCAGGGGGCACCCATGCCCTTCCCATTTGGTCTGTGTGCTCCCTTCCATTGGCCTTGCTTATTCCTCCCTGTTTGTAAGCCTGGTTCTCCAGTTGGCTGGAGAGTCTCTGAGCTAGCACTATCCCTTGAAGAAAGTATATTTCAGAGGAAAGGAGCCAGAGTCTATTTCTGATGGCTGCAGAGAGAGAAAGGAGGGGAAAGGGTGAAAGCAGGGAGGAGGAAAGGAAGCTTCTTCCTGGAAGTTGGCTGGGTGCTGAGTTCCTCTGCGTCTAGGATTCTCCGCAAGAGTCACTTTCCCCCTTAAGCCAGAGGCACCCTCAAGGATCCAGTCACTCCACTCCTTGCTCTCTGGTCTGAAAACACAAGCTGGCTTCCTTCTCCAGCCTCCGCGGCCCCGGCCCCCACCCCTACCCCCAGGTCGAACCAGTCTTACCCAGAAAGAGAAAACAAATCAACAAACAAACCAACCGCACTCTCCAAGCAAACAGGTCATCTTTCTAACCCCTTCTTTTGGTCATCCGCTTCTTTTTCAGAATCTTCATTTCTCGTATTCTGTTCGGTGAGGAAAGCAAAAGCACGGTCCCTGGGGCACCATGAGAACCAAGCAGGAAGGACGTGCACAGACAATACACCGAGCAGCACTGTGAGAGGCAACCCTGAATCTGTGTGTCTATGCACAGGACACAGACATGTGCTTTCATTGTGTTCCTATAAATATATACCTGTAGCCCTTGCCTTACGACTTCTTTACTACTAACGAACATTTTGGGTCAGTCACACACAATCCCGGAATTCCCCTCCTCGGTGTGTAACGCAAGACAGAAGGGAAGAATGCCAGGAGGCTGGCAGAACCCGCCAGTATTTCAGATGAAAGCTTAGAGGTCCGTTACCTACGTGGGCGGAAATCACGACGTCATGTCCCCTTTCGGCAGCTGATGCGCCCATTGGTCGTCTGGGCAGGGGTGAGGGGAGATGACGGCCCAGGGACCCGGCGTGGGTGGGAGGAGGGGAGCCGCCTTAGAGGTCAGGGATGGGGCTTGGCTTATGTAAATCTTGCAGTGCAGGGGTGCCATTCCCGGCCAGCCACTCCCCGGGCTGTGGAAGTTTTCCGGAGATGTAGCTCGGATTTTCTTAGGAGAGTTGTTTGGAGGGGCGTGGAAGAGGAGGGGGTGCGGGGGGTGGTGGAGGGGCTGGGGTGGGGGTTGTGGCAAAGTGAGCGTGTGTGTACAGTGGAAGAGCCTAAGGCTGTGCGGGGACGGGGAGCGAAACGTTCATACTTACCTGGCAGGGGAGATACCATGATCACAAAGGTGGTTTCCCCAGGGCGAGGCTCACCCATTGCAATGGGGGTGTGCTGACCTCTGTGATTTCCCCAAATGCGGGAAACTCGACTGCGAAATTTGTGGTAGTGGGGGACTGCGTTCGCGCTCTCCCCTGACAATGAGTCCTTAAGTGGCAGATCTATCCAATACACCTGGAGGAGAGAACGTAATAAGCGACTTGCGCAAGAACTGTAACCGTCCTGCTTCATCCACATTTTCTGCGCCTGTTGGTGGTTTTCTTTTTTTTTTTTTTGCCTTTTTTTTTCGTTGTTAACCCCGGCGCATCGGGTAAGAGTGGCAGGTAACCCCGAAACTCTCCGAAGAAAACCGCGAGGTCTCCATCATGGCCTACGCCTAACCAGGTTCTTTCTTTCCGGGCACAAATCACAGGCCTTTGCTGCCACTGCAGATATGAGTTTCTCTGCGCATTCAAGCTTCAAGGGGGTTTTCCTACTTGAGGATTTCATTCTGACTGTGGAGCTCTGCAAAAATCTTGCACAATCTTCACCGGTGTTTCCAACTTGGACTTCAAAGTAGGGGTGGCCCACCATGCACACTCATAACGACCTCGGTTTATCCTCCTGCCAACAACAGAAAACATCAAACAAAGACTTTGAAGAGACTGGGGCATCAGGTGAAAAAGGACAGTGCATGGTTCTGGAGAGGTGGGAAACAATGGCTCCAATTTACTGTCTGCAGAGAGTTTCCAAGCAGGGCACTCGAGGGCAAACTGAAAAGCAGCCCGGTGGACCTTGCTGAGTTGAGGACACTGAACCCGGATGCCAGGGAGGCCAAAGGAGCTAGGGTCCACAGAACAGACTCCCCAGGGGAGAGAGATGCTGGAAGTAACTCAGAGAGAACTGCAGAGGCGATCCCTCCTGCGTGCAGCACAGTACTGATCAGTGCAG